>NC_142935.1:3911333-3921333 GCF_046866305.1 Octopus bimaculoides | reverse complement strand
AATAATTAACTCATTAATACATTCACCAAACTGTATATGTACATGTGTGTGTGTGTGTGTGTGTGTGTGTGTGTGTGTGTGTGTGTGTGTGTGTGCGTGTGTATGTGTGTGTGTGTATTAGGCAGAGTCGAATGTGACCAAAACGTTTGCTTTAGAACCTTGTGGTCAGGTATTTAGCCCCTGTGTGTTGTTGCTGTTGGTTGGTGTCCTCTAATCTAGCCACAGATTGACCAATACATTCTAAGTGAAATTAGGTGATGGAAACTGGAAGAAGCCTTTCCTGTAAACATACATATGTGTGTGTGTACATATATGTATGTGTTATTTAATAACATTATTTTATTAAGATTATTTCTACAGATATTCTATAGAACTTATAACCAGCACCAATTTTTGCTACAATATTTTGTATTGAGACGTCAGATGTAAACAGACAATGTGATGGAAGACAAAAGTGGTTAATGAGTGTATATACCATATTTTGGGGGTTGTTGCCCCTTCTTCAGCACTCATCTAACCCACTGTTGCCTCCAAACACATTGCTTATACAACCACCGCATCGATCATTGTTAAGCTATCGGATTTGCTAATTTACATATTAAACACATTCCTGGGGCTGGTATGTAAATAAGTACCACGTACCTACAACTTTTTAGTATTTAATAGCAGTTTGATTCAGCTGAATTACAATTGTTACTTAATGTGTTGGGTATCTCTTTCATTAGTTCACTCACCCATATACACGGTGACCCAAAAGTAGGTTTACTGTTATTCAACTATTTCTTTCACATTTATATATTAACAGTTTAGATCTTAATTATAAAAAAACATGAAACCATTATTCTATGCTAATTTAGTTAATTTTGTCAAGCTCCCAATTCAGTTTGTAAGATAGAAATTTAAATGTAATAAAATATTTTATAAGAAATTTAAAGTCCCTACATGATAACTATAAACCTACTTTCGGGCCAGCCTGTGTATATACACACATGCATGTGTATATGTGTGTATATATATATGAGTATGAGTGTAAATATATATATACATATATATTAACACATACACATATATATATATATATGCGTCAATCTCTCTATCTATATATATATATATATATATATATATATCTGTCTATTCACCTAAAGTTATCTTCATGCTCATTATACAATGTCTGTCCAAAAGTAAACTGAGCTTTGGAAATAAAATGTCAAGCAGGCAGCAGAGCTTACATATGGCAACAGCGCTATGAATAGGTGAGATTGACCTTTGGCCAAAGAATAGCCAAATCATGTCTCCTTGCATTCTGAGTTCAAATTCCACCATGGTCTGTATCTGTGGTTCTCAACCAGGTATCATATGACCCTTGAGGGTTCATTTAATATTTCATTAAATTTATGGGAACTAATTTGCTTTTACTTCTGCAAAACACAACATATTTTCACAATTTTTTTATACAATTTCGAAAAATATTTAATTATAAAAATATAATTAGATTTTCAAATATTGAACAGCTTTGAGAATCCAGTAGAGAAAAATAGAAACCAAAGGGGTCTGTAGGTAAAAAATGGTTGGAAGTCACTGGATTTTTTACCCAGTTTAAATCCATCACCTGGTACCTTGGATACCTTTTATGATGTCTACTCTGTCTCTAGCATACAGGCCAGGTTTACACTTTGAGGATACCAGCCTCCCTATTTTGTGCCAGCCTCAAAGCCCTTGTAATGAGGTATGGGCATTACATTCTCCCTTGATTAAAAGGTTCAAATGAGTTGAGTAGACGATTTTTTCTTCCGAAACTGCACAGAGAGTCAGACAATGTGTCTCACAGATCCCAGAGCACACTTTTGTAATGTGGTCACCATCTGTTGTTATAGACAGTTGTCCAGATTTGAATATTCTTGTTTTGAAACACAAGTTCCAATCATGACATTGTATAATGGTACCTGTAGCAATATGTTCCACAGGCCTGTGACTGCATTAGAAAATTCTGTAAATATTTTACCCTAATATGATGCAGAATGTCCAGCAAACATGTGGTACTTCCGAATCCCTATTAGGGCACAACCAGAACATTCAAAGACATCTGTCAACAAACTGCCAAGTGCACAACAGAAGAAAAACCATGTTTACTCTAGCATGAGTAGATTTATGTCTAACTGACATGACATGATTTGGCTATTCTTTGGCCAAAGGTCAATCTCACCTATTCACAGCGCTGCTGCCATATGTAAGCTCTGCTGCATGCTTGACATTTTATTTCCAAAGCTCAGTTTATTTTTGGACAGACATTGTATAATGAGCATGAAGATAACTTTAGGTGAATAGACAGATAGATAGATAGATAAAGAGAGAGAGATTGACGCATGTATATATTTATATATGTGTATGTGTTAATATATATATATATATACACACACACTCACACTCATACATACACATGCACATACATTCATAAACACACATTCATACGTGCATGTGTATAATGTATGCATGCATTAAGTAGGCTGAATTATGCCTGAAACATAAGTCTTGCTGTGAAATAAATCTCAGTGTCATGCCTGATGTTCTCAACAAAACAGCATTGATGCTACAAGAATATATTAGATTCCATTTACTCTTACCATTATACAGAATGCTGCTTATATCTTTGTAACTTAATGTGTTTTCTTCATTGCTATATATTTTGGTCACTCAGTAGGACAACAATGTTAAATGGAACCTAATGTCAGCTGATAAGCTAGCAGCAGTTTGTTCTGGTAGCGATCATGTTTTGGTTAGAATTTAGCTTACACCATAAGATTCATTCTTCAGCTGGTCACAAGCTTCAAACAAAGATTGTTTTTGGATATTGAATTATTCCATTTTCATGCTGTTTTGTGTAAAGTGAATATATACATATGTAAATATGAATATGATTATATACATATATGAATACATATACATATGTGTATATATGCATTGTTATATAGAGTTATTCAGTATCTTTCACATGATAACACATTTTATTGCTAACTCGATGGTCAACACGCACTGTTTACGGATATTTGACAGACACACACATACACCATTTTCGCACTCATTTGTATAGATATACTCATCAAATGTATACATACTTATAAATACATATTTATATATGTATGTATATGTACTTATATATATGTATTGGGTCGTCCCATAAATAATGCCGTTTTTTCAATTACATGAACTAAAAGTTGGAGGGAGAGGAGATAAACTACCTGCATTAACTTGCTATAAAAGCAGGTAATAATTTTACCTTGTACTTATTCTTAGTGCAAGTTTTAAAGAGTGCAGTTCGATTTTAACAGTTATTTTTTTAAAACTTTGTTTTCACTGTTTAATTTTTCCTGTCTTGGTTTTTGTTTGCTACTTTGAAATCCCCCGCTTAGCAGGTTAATCCACTTTGCGGGAAGAGCTATTCTAAGAGTGCATTCTGCCTCATCTTTGAAATGCCTAGTTTAGAATAGAGGCAGCTGATGAAGGAAAAGTTCCATAAGTGGCTTATCTGTTTTCCTATGTGTTCATTCTGTTGTCCATAAAAAAGTCCGTTTTTGTGCTCTGTTTATATTCCCGTTCATTTTTTGTCCACATCTTTTGACATCCTGTACTCGGATATGCATCTATATATACATGTAGATGTATGTATGTACATATATGTATGTATACATGCATATGCTCATATATCATTTGTGTGTGTATATATATATATATATATATATATATGGGAGAATATACAAAAAATAACAACAGACGAGGACAGGTGGTGTAAATAACAAAAGTATATATTAGTATGACGCTCGGGAATACGGAAAGTCTTTGACGTTTCGAGCTACGCTCTTCAACAGAAAGAATACGGAGACAAGGAGACAAGATATATGTTCGCATGGATGATGGTACGCTTGCATTAAATGAGGATGCAAAGAAAGAGGTCTGGAGATGCCACTACGATAGATTGCTTAATAAAGAGAATGAATGGGAGGAAGAGAGCCTGCCGTATGTCGACCCAATAGAGGGACCAGCTATCCGAGTTGATAGTACCAGGGTAGATAAAGCAATTAAGAGTATGAAGACCGGGAAAGCCCCCGGCCCATCAGGAATCACTGCAGAGATGCTCAAAATATCTGGCAGTGTTGGCTATAGCCTAGTCACCCGTATTACGAATCAGGTGATACACGAAGGAGTCATACCCAATGACTGGTGTAGCAGCATCATAGTCAACTGCTACAAAGGTAAAGGTGATGCTTTAGATACAAATAATTACAGAGGCATCAAGCTGTTAGATCAGGTTATGAAAGTTACAGAGAGGGTCATAGCCCAACTAATTAGGGAGCGAATCAATTTAGATGAGATGCAGTTTGGGTTCGTGCCAGGTAAAAGCACTACTGATGCCTTATTTCTAGTGAGACAGTTGCAGGAGAAATACCTAGCTAAGGATAAACCTCTGTACCTGGCCTTCGTTAACATGGAGAAAGCCTTTGACAGGGTCCCCCGATCCCTTATCTGGTGGTCAATGAGGAAACTTGGGATAGAAGAATGGTTAGTGAGAACTGTGCGAGCCATGTACAGAGATGCTGCCAGTAAGGTGAGGGTTGGAAATGAGTACAGCAATGAATTCCGGGTAGAGGTAGGGGTCCACCAAGGTTCCGTCCTCAGCCCCCTCTTATTTACCATAGTCCTCCAGGCAATCACAGAGGAGTTCAAGACAGGTTGCCCCTGGGAGCTCCTCTATGCTGATGACCTTGCCCTAATTGCGGAGTCACTATCAGAACTAGAGGAGAAGTTTCAGGTGTGGAAGCAAGGTCTAGAATTGAAGGGCCTTAGAGTCAACCTAGCTAAAACCAAAATCCTAATAAGTAGGAAGGTAGATAAAACACAAACCCCTTCAGGTAGATGGCCCTGCTCAGTATGTAGAAAAGGAGTAGGTAGTAACTCTATAAGATGTACCCGGTGCAAGCTATGGACACATAAGAGGTGCAGCAACATCAAAGGCAGGTTAACTAGCAAGTTAGTTTTTGTTTGTGGCAGATGTTCAGGTGCAAAAAAGACTGCAAAGAAACAGGAAACAACTTCTATCTCATTCCAGGGTGAAAAACTAGAGGTAGTCGATAGCTTCCGCTATCTGGGCGACCAAGTTAGTAGTGGGGGTGGGTGCGCTGAAAGTGTAGCTGCTAGAATAAGAATAGCCTGGGCAAAGTTTAGAGAGCTCTTACCCCTGCTGGCGACAAAGGGACTCTCACTCAGAGTAAAAGGCAGACTGTATGATGCATGCGTACGAACAACCGTGCTACATGGCAGTGAAACATGGGCTGTAACTGCTGAGGACATACGTAAGCTCGCAAGGAATGAAGCCAGTATGCTCCGTTGGATGTGTAATGTCAATGTGAATACCAGTCAGAGTGTAAGTATCTTGAGAGAAAAGCTGAACATTAGAAGCATCAGTTGTGGCGTGCAAGAGAGACGATTGCGCTGATATGGACATGTGGTGAGAATGGAGGAGGATAGCTGCGTGAAAAAGTGCCACACCCTAACAGTTGAGGGAACCCGTGGAAGAGGTAGGCCCAGGAAGACCTGGGCTGAGGTGGTGAGGCAAGACCTTCGTACATTGGGCCTCACCGAGGCGATGACTACTGACCGAGACCTTTGGAAATGTGCTGTGCGTGAGAAGACCCGGCAAGCCAAGTAAGATCGTTGCCAGTGCCCCTGGACTGGTTCTTGTGCGGGTGGCACATGAGATGCACCATTTTGAGCGTGGCCGTTGCCAGTACCGCCTGACTGGCTCCTGTAGGATTTTCGAGCGAGATCGTTGCCAGCGCCCCTGGACTGGCTTGTGCGGGTGGCACATAAAAGACACCATTTCGAGCGTGGCCGTTTTCGTGCGGGTGACACGTAAAAGCACCCACTACACTCTCTGAGTGGTTGGCGTTAGAAAGGGCATCCAGCTGTAGAAACTCTGCCAAATCAGACTGGAGCCTGGTGTTGCCATCCGGTTTCACCAGTCCTCAGTCAAATCGTCCAACCCATGCTAGCATGGAAAGCGGACGTTAAACGATGATGATGATGATGATGATATATATATATATATATATATATATATATATATATATATATATATATAAAAGGAAGTATATACAAGAAGCAGTAATGTAAGCAGTCCTAGTAGAAAGAGAATTTGTGAAATGTGGTTGATTATAATTTGTGACATGATTTTAAAATGTGAATGCATGATTAAATTCGTTATTTACAAAAACTATTTGTATTGACACTATTAGCATTTATAAATATTTCATGTCTTAATAGAATCAACTAATTAAAAATTGTTTAGAGTTTCTGTGGCTTTCTTTTTGTTTTTGTTTTTATCTTTAGATTTGCATTAAGTTTAGATACATTAAGTTCAAAAATGTTAGTCAAAATTTGTTCTTATTTACAAAATGAAAATAAATAAAACATATCTTTTATCTTTTACTTGTTTTAGTCATTCCATTGTGGCCATGCTGGAGCACCTGCTTGAATGAATCAAACCCACTTTTTATTGTCTTAAAACCTGCAACTTCTTTCAGTTTTTTTTTTACCAAATCCACTCACAAGGCTTTGGTCAGCCTGAGGCTATAGTAAAAGACACCTGTGCAAGGTATCAAGAAACGGGACTGAACCTGAAACCAATTGGTTGGGAAGCAAGCTTCTTACCACACAGCCACACCAGTGCCTGTAATTCAAGAATTCAACTAAATTTTAAATGTAAGGAATGAAATTAAGTTTAAGATGTAGAATATGGTCCAAGAAAGAAAAGTCAAGCAATAAGATAGTGTATATAAACTTTAAGTGTTGGTGAATGTAGGAAGTGAGTGTCAAAGGTAGTGGTTTGGGTGGAGTGTTCAATCTTTGGGAAAGAGTACAATAATCTTGTTTGGTTGGAATGAGCAAATGGTATCACAAGAAACTAATAGAAGATATCCTTGAGATGGACAATGGAAGGTAAAGAATCTACTGCCATGGATTAAAGTTAGGGTTGAATTAGAAATTCTGAAAACATTGCAAAATATAACAGGTACTTGAAAATGGTTGGAAGGCATAACAGGCACCTCAAGGAAGTTGTTTTCATAAAAGAGCTACCCAAAGATGGTTAGATGGTTAGAAATGTTGTAACTATAGCAACCAAAATAAGAATGCTAGTCTGAATGATGATGATAATTCTTCATCTAAGAAATTTCTAAACCAAAAAACTCTAAATGCTTTGTTTAACCATTCTTTAGAGATTTCTGGCTACACTGAAGTTAAGGCATAGGAGGTCTTAAGTTTGTGCATCATTAACAAATATAGCTTTTTAGAAGAATATTGAGATTATGGGTTGACAATCATCTCAACTGAAGAGAAATTTGGAAAGAATGTTAATAGATGGCTCCAAGAAAATTAACTTTAAATTTATTGTAAGAATTAATTTGTATTTTATAAATTTATATGTATTATTTTAAAACTAGTCACAAATACTATACTTTTATTAAGCTAAACTTCTAAATAATGCCAAGAATTCTAATCAACCATCCTTTATCATAATAATTCTGTTTATAACATAAATAAAAGAATATGGAACATAATATTTTCTGTCAAAATGTATTTGTGTGGCCATCTAACACAACAATGATTGTAAGAGGCGAAAATTTAGTTTGAAAAACTTATAATATATACTAGTGTATATTCATAGAACAACAAAGTTAAATATGAATTTGGAATTCAATATAACCAGAGACCACTAGTGCAATCAGAAAATGCCTCTGCTAACCATTATCATCATTAGGCATTCTTAATACTCAGTAAGAATAAGAAACAGGCTTATTGTAGTTACATTGGCAATGCTGCTATGCAAATGATTTGCTATACCACTTGTATATCTGGTTAAAAACTATACAGGAATGTGAACACATGTAATAGAATGGTTGGGACATTGCATTCATGATTACAAGATCATGGTTTCAATTCTCAGACCAGATAGTGTGTTGTGTTCTTGCATAACACGCTTCACCTCACATTGTTCTGCAATCAGTTTGATATTTGATATGTAGCACACCATTCTTCTGTACTGGAAATGTGGATTAAATGGGAAAGAGTGGGATAACGTACGGCACAAACGTTTGATTATGATAAACAAATCATCTGAGCAGGTTATTCAACAAGAAAATACGAAACCCTCATCAGTCGTCCATAATAGAAGAGGTTTGATAAGGAGGACATTGAGAAAAATATACAAGAACTTCACAACAAATTCATTCAAAAGCAGATATATAAAATACTTATACTCCAAGAAGGGATCCTCCAAAATACCTTTCCACATTTTTAATAACTTTGTAACCTGAATGAGAACAGTATTGATAATATAACACTAAATTTATAGTTTGAACTGTCTTCTATTTATTAGCACATGATGTATTCCTTACCTGGAAATGGAATGTTATAAGATCTGGGGAGCTTTTGTACAATGAGGTTTCCAACAAGAATGTAGAAGGAAGATGATGCAGTTTTTACTGTATGATAGATCTAGAGTGTAAATTTGTCTTCTTAAAAAGAATGATGACTACAACTATGGCAGGTTTTGACATAATCTAATAGAAAGTTATTAGAAATTCACCTACAGTTCGTTGTTAGAGTTAACTAAAGACATGTGACTCTTTAGATATCAAATTAAACCTAATTAGATATGAGTATTCTCTTTGTAGAAAACGAAATGAAGAATTTCTATTAACAGAAATGTTAATTATCTACCTACAGTTATGCAAAATTTAGTTAGAAATATTGGTAGGGAAATATGCAGTAAATCTTATAGCAAAAGCTATTTAATTACATTGCACAGTGATATAGTGATACTGTGATGCAATGATGAAAAACAGATATAAATAGAAACTGGAGAGCAGACAAGAACAAAATCCACAGAACGGTGAAGCCAAACAAAATAAATTATGCTGTTGAATTGTTGCTTAGCATGAATGTTGTGTCTAATACAGCTAGTTATTTCTCAACATTAGTCAGAAAAATCAACCAGAAGGACTATAAAGTGGTCAACAGTATCAACATAAAAGATAACTATAGCTGTGTGAAAAGCATTAGCACTTTGATAGTTTGAAGCAATAAGATTAACTGCTTACCATAAAACAAGTCAAAGCTACAAACAAATTGCAACTAAAGCAACACAATATTATATGCAACTAATGGCAAATATTTCAAAAAAGTACCAATTATTCAAGTAAAAATACCATACGAAGACAATATTAAGAAAATATAATTTCTGGGTACATGATGACCTTGAAGGTGAGTGGAAATAACAACTCTTCAATAAACGGATCTATAGTTAAAACTTCAGCATCTTAGAACAAATCTCTCTCTCCTTCCTCAAGAAGCAAAAGCTGAGATGTTTTTCACCATTGTGCTCTAGGAATCTCTGTCATTTATTAACTATGGTATGTCCTCAATTTCATGTTGTCTGTCTCAGACAATTTCATCAATTTAGTTGAGTGGGCTTTGTTGTCTCTCAGGTTGTGGAAATCTTCAAAAAATAACATCTGCTTTGGCCTATTGTTCTACACAATAGAAGGTACTAGAAAAGCCTCCTCATTTTTGAGCAACAATAGCAGAGATGAGTGGGATGTGTCCATAAATCTCATATTATGGGCTTGTCTTTATAGCTTGAGGTGTTTTTAAGACCTTATGAGAAATACGGTGTATGTACCATGAAGGTAATATGGAAGTTTCTTTTTCTCAGCTCAAGTGGCCATAGAGAAGAATATTTTCAATAGACACCCTGAAGAAAACCAATTTTGTTGACTTGGAAATATTTAGAAAACTACTATTTGTAAATTCAACAACAGTACTTTGTAGTAAAGATTTTTTGCCAATATAACATGGAAGTCCTGGTCTAGGACTAATGTTGCTGTAATTCCGACAGACAAGATATAAACACACTCCAGTAAATGCAGTAGAATTCTTGCTTTTCCTG
>NC_142935.1:3818833-3906333 GCF_046866305.1 Octopus bimaculoides | reverse complement strand
ATGGATGGACAATATGAGAAGGTGGTTGGCCAAGAGTTGGCAAAGAAGCTGAAGAATTTAGACTTAATCAGGATGACTTTCACTATAGTGTCATCAGTGCACTCTCATCAAATAATACATGACGATGACGATGATGATGACGATGACGATGATGATGACGATGACGATGACGATGACGATGACGATGACGATGACGATGACCAATACAACCAGTTTTTGCATTGGTTTTAGTGATTGCATCACTTCAATATCGATCAACCTCTGGTCAGTGATCAAAATGGTTTATTAGAACTATTTCAGACTATATGTTCAGTCCATCGAGGATGTTGTTTTCTCTTACTGTTGCTGTATATTTTAGCTCCTGAGCCGTTGCTATGGAAACTAGAGGTGTTCAGGTGAAACCTGCCACAACAAGGATGTGAGATAGTTATGTTGGCAAACATAAATCTCAGAACTGTGGCATTGCATAAAATGGAAACTATATGGTGGTAGCAGCAGCAGCAAGGACAGTATTATTATTATTATTATTATTATTATTATTATTATTATTATTATTATTATTATTATCATTAAATGCTTAGCACATCTTGTCTCTCTTTATGTTCTGAGTTCAAATGCCTTTCGTCTTTTCGAGGTTGATAAAGTTAGTACCAACTGTATATTGGGGATCAATCTAACCAGTTTACCCCTCCCAAAATTGCTGGCATTGTGCCAAAGTTTGAAACCTCTATCATTATTATTATTATTATTACTAGTAGTAGTAGTAGTAGTAGTAGTAGTAGTAGTAGTAGTAGTAGTAGTAGAAGTGGTAGTAGCAGCAGCAGCAGCAGCAGCAGCAGCAGCAGCAGCAGCAGCAGCAGTAGTAGTAGTAGTAGTAGTAGTAGTAGTAGTAGTAGTAGTAAGGCAGCGAGTTGGTAGAATCATTAGCGTTCTGGACAAAATGCTTAGTGGTATTTCACCCATTCTGAGTTCAAATTCCACCAAGGTCAACTTTGCCTATCAGGGTCGATAAAATAAACACCAGTTGAACACTGGGGTCGATGTAATCAACTCATCCCCTCCCCCAAAATTGTTGCCCTTGTGGCAGAATTTGAAACCATTATTATTGTTGTTGTTATTGCTATTATTATTATTATTATTACTATTATTATTATTAGTAATAGTAGTAGTAGTAGTAGTAGTAGTAGTAGTAGTAGTAGTAGTAGTAGTAGTAGTAGTAGCAGCAGCAGCAGCAGCAGCTAAATCCAATAGAAAATGATAGTAGCCGCAATGGAATGGCTCTATGTTGAAATCATTGTTATGTTCTTCATTTGCTCCATTGTCTCCATTTATTAACAGAAGGTCACAGAACCAGTGAACTTGTGACTAAAATGTCAGATTATATAGGCATGAAACAACAAGCTAAACGTTCTTTAAGACAATACTGTTATTAATTATTCATTATAAAACAAACTTGATTGCAATTAAAATTGTTTTAATGCATATGTGATGAGGTTTGTGTATTTCTTAACCAGAACCAATATCCTCAGGCAGCATTTTGGCATTTAGCTTCATATAAGAATAATCATAACTTCACATCTTGTATATACTCTCGCTTGTTCCTCAACAAATGACAGATGCACTGCAGAGTCAATTAACCTGCAGAAAATGGCAGCTAAATATCTCTCAAATCGCACCATATAAAGGAGCATTATTTAATGTTTGAAATAACTGGTAACTTAAAGGTGAAGTGTGGGCCTTCACTGCTGTCGGTTCTTGTGAGTGTGGTGGGTGATTTAAATGGGGAGGGTTTGGGTTTTTGCCGTCATTATTTTCGATTATGACAGGGGATAGTGATGGGTTGGATGGTTTGACTGAGGGCTGGCAAGCCAGAAAGCTGTACCAGGCTCCAGTCTGATCTGGCAAAGTTTCTACAGCTGGATGCTCTTCCTAATGCCAACCACTCCAAGAGTGTAGTGGGTGCTTCTTTTGTGCCATCAGCATGAGGGCCAGTCAGGCAGTACTAGCATCGACCATGCTTGAGTGGTGCTTTTTACATGCCACCAGCACAGTACCTGTCAGGTGCCACTGGTATCAGCCACACTCGAATGGTGCTTTTTACATGCCACCAGCACTGGTGCCAGTCAGGCTGTACTGGTATCAGCCACGACAATGACTTCACTTGACTCAACAGGTCTTCGCAAGCACAGTTTATTGCCTAGTGATTGAAGGGTACTCTTAAATGGGCCGGTTATGCTGCACTGGAATAGGCAACAGTTACGGTCTCGCTTGGCTTGCTGGGTCCTCTCAAGCACAGCTTATCTCCAAAGGTCTTGGTCACTCATCATTGCCTCCATGAGGTCCAATGTTTGAAGGTCGTGCTTCACCACCTCATCCCAGGTCTTCTTGGGTCTACCTCTTCCACAGGTTCCCTCAACTGCTAGGGTGTAACACTTTTTCACATATCTGTCCTCATATGTGTGTATATATGTATGTATATATATATATATATATATATATATACATATATATATATATACATACATATATAACAGCAGAATAAGTATTTTGATTCCTGAAAAATGCTTCAACAGACAAACAGAAAGTAAAAAATATTAACATATTTCAAAATCTCTAAATCCATCGTTGTCTTTTTTTTATAAATCTTCTGCTAGACAAAGAAAGTTAAAGGGTGAATGGAATTATAAAGGGGAAAAAAAGCATTTTAAGTGAAATCAATTAAGTAGAAGAGAAAAATGAGACACAAATGGGTCTGACATAAACCTTATTGTAATTGTTGACTAAAGAATATTAAAGACCTGTTAGATTTATGTCTGATTTCAATAGACAGTTCCAATAAATAATAGATTTCTAATCTACATTCATTATTTTCTCTTTGTTTAACATTAGTACTTCGTTAAACTAGGGGAACTGTTGAATTTGTGATGCAGTTTAAGTAATGTTCACTGTTATTAAACTGTTATTATGCACCATTGCCTTTGCTGAAGGAAATTATCTCAGTTTGTTAATCTAGCTTTGCATAATTAATGTTGGTCCTGAAAAACTTAGTTTTGTGAGAGAGATATTAGTAGACCATCACATGTGTGCTACATTGATAGGTGTTACCTCTCTTTAAGATCATTCTGTTGTAGACAGCTGCAATGGTGGCTATAAGACTAATTCAGTCTATTAGAACTACAGTAAAATGTTGCATGCAACAGAAAGAGACACATGTACACGAACCGATTCCAATAGCTTCATGGAATATCAAATAATGAAAGTTTACAGGCTCTTCTCACTACAGATATTGTAATTCAATAGAAGCGAATTTACAGGTGTTAATTGTCTGGGGTCATTTTTTTTATTTTAGCCCCAGGCTGGCCTGGTCAAACAGATTTATGATTAAAGACATTCCAATTGTAACTATCCTGATATTTATATGTGTTTAATTTGATTCTGCAATATTTCCTTAATTTTTCAAAGGTGTGACTTGAGAAAAATCAGCTGCTATTTCTAAAATGTTGAATGGTCTCATAGATGTTCCTTTTTTAATGGATTGTACCTGTATGCGAGTATTTGGTTTTTGCAGATTCAGATAGTCTGGAATAATACAAATATCAGCTTTGAATATTAACTATATAACTTGCCTGTCTGTCTTACCAGCAGATGTTTTTGTATTAATAGATTGTTTTTCACTGGCATAAGTTCATTTTTATTTCTTTGTAGAGTAGTTAGATTTCTAGGAACAATTTTAGAGTAACATTGCTTTATGTATATTTTTTTTGCATCAAGCCACCCTTTTCATTCGTCAACACTCAACAAGAATGGAATACAGTTTCCCGTGAGACAAACTTGTGCAAGCAAATATGTGCATCTTGTCCACACACAAAATACATTATCAGCTTGAAATCTATATTTTATGATTATGTGGTAAATATTTCAGCACCTTGTAGACATTATTTCTGAAAATCATGTTGAATGAAGTTGCTGCTGTTTTAGCACCAGGTCAGACCTGATTGAACAGAACTATGATCAAAAACACTCCAACAATGATCCTTCCATTTTTAAGGATACTTAGAACTATATTTTCAATTATATTCTGCCTTAATTATGATATAAAAATTGTAATTTGAGGGAGTTTTATCTGTTATTTCTTGCAAGTCATTTAACCACATACATGTTTCCTCAAGTATTTTGTTAAGATTAAGCTCAAAACTAAAAGAACTATTTCCAAACACTAACTGCAGAACTAAACTTATCACTCTAAATAGTGAAGTCAAATAATTACATGAATTTGGTATCTTCAATGTATGTTTAATTTTGTGTGCTATTTATTTATTTACTTATTTATTTATTTATTTACTTATTTTACTTCACAAATTGTGGACAATAGTAACATTGGTGACATATTGCCAATGGACCAATCACTGTTTTGCAATATTTCTGATAGTGAAAGTGACAAGAGAGTATTTGTAACTTATGGACATAGAAGAATAATAGTTTTTCAATAATGTTTACATCCTTCATCGATAAGCATTGAAAGATGTAAGCATGTATACATACATACACAAACTTTCAACTTCATACCTATTATTATTCTTATTAGAACAACCAAATACATACTGACCAATCTGGAGGAAAGTATGGCTGGGATTAGGATTTTGAGGAGAAAACACAAATCCTGAATTTATACAAATGATTACAATATCTGGAAATTGTGATACACAGATATTGTTGTTCTGAGCTGAGCGAGGGTGCTACATTCCTTTGTTTGAAAATATAAGGACACAGATTGTGTTGTATAGCCAGCTGGAGACGATGTCTCTTGGGGCTAAATTACAGCAACAGTCGTCCTAAACCAGGACTGCCATGTTACGTTGGCAAACAATCTTTACTCCAAGTTGCTTTCCTTTACAAACTTGCTACCAAGTAGGAGGCCAATCAAAAGTTACTCGAAATTAAACAGAGAAAGGACTACTTATGTACGCAGTCAAACAGAAACAAAAGAGACACATGCTAATTTGGATCAGAAAGACATTTATTATTTAGTAAAATCAATAAAAATAGAACAGGGAACTTCCTGAAAGGAGTGAAAAATTCAAAAATTTAGAGAAATTCCTTCTTTAGAGAAAAGTTAACTGAAGAGAACTTAATGAGAGATAGGAGGGTCTTGCATCTTCTAAATTGGCTGCAACTGATAAGTAGCACAAGAGCAAGGAGATTCATAGAGAACAGGAATTGGTAAAAGAGAGAAACAGGGTGAAGAAGGAAAAAAGAAAGTGGAATGGAATGAGGTGGAAGAGGAGGAGGAGGAGGAGGAGGAGGAGTGGGAAAAGTTGTGAGATGAAGGGAAAGATGAGGTGTATGTGTGTGTGCGTTTAGTGTGTGTTTGCTTGTTTGTGTATGGGTATGTGAAGGGCATGGTTTCAATCTACCAAATTTCATTTGCATGGTCCTAAGTAACTCATATCCACACAATGGGAGTTGAACCTGGAACCTAATGGTTGTGAAATGAACTTCATAACCACAGAGCCATGTGTTGCTTTTTTGATTTATCATTTTATTCTTCAATCAGATGTCAACAAGTTCAAATACATTCAAAGACTCCTGAATCAGTAAACACAGCAAAAGATATGAGGTAATACATATTTAGGGTCGATATTTCACATAATTATTTTTATTAAAGGGTTACAGAAAATAGAAGTGGGATGTGAACCGGTAGTAAAATATAAGAATAAAAATAGTTCAGGTGAAAGGTGAAGAGAAAAGCATATTTTAAGAGGCAGGAATGTTAAATAAAATATATTCAAGCAATTTAGAAATTTGCATTTAAGCCAACAGTGAATAAGAATATCTTAGTTAGGCAGAAGACCAGTCTGAAAATAGTGCAGAAAATTGGAAGCAAATTGTATAATACACAAGATTATTAGTGAGTGTATGGGTTTATATCATCATCATCTTCACCCTTTAACGTCCATTTTCCATGCTGGCATGGGTTGGATGGTTTGACAGTAGCTGGCCTGTGAGAGCTGCACCAGGCTTCAACTGTCTGTTTTGGTATGGTTTCTACAGCGGGATGCCCATTCTAATGCCAACCACTTTACAGAGTGTACTTTGTATTTTTTATCTGTCACTGGCACAGGTGCCTGCTACATGGCACCAGCGTGGATGCTTTTAATGTGGCACCAGCACAAACAGCAGTATTTATATGAAACACAGCATGTCTCTGAAGAACTAAAGGGAAATTAAATATTATAAACATCACTGTTGGCTAAATAATAATGTAAATACAGCCATTTTATACCACTGATGTATGGGAAGAAAAGATGCAGCTTCTTCAAGACTGTTTCACAGCTTGTTGACTACTTCTCATGACAGATGCTTCCATCTTGCTTCTCTAACTGATACTATAGATAAGCTGCTTATAATGCAGTCACAAATTAAACAAGCAGATTAGTGGATAGTCTAATTAATATATTGGTCCTTTTGTGTGTTTCTATATATATGTGTGTATAGATACATACATGCATACATACGTATCAAAACAGGATACTGGAAAAAAAGTGTTGGCATTATTTATTTACCATTACACACGTTTCCTTTGTTAATAGGATTTACAGAATTGTACAAGTAGTAGAATATGTGTATCTCCTATTAGAGATTCTTCTAGAATTTTGTATAGGAGATATCTTACTTTTCCTACATGTTTAAATGTGCAACAGCAAATGAAATATATCTGTCATCGTTTGCTTGTTTCAGTCATTAGACTGTGGCCATGCTGGAGCACCACCTTAAGGAACATTTTAGTCAAACAAATCAACTCCAGTACTTATTTTATTTTTAAGTCTGATACCAATTCTGTTATTTTTTTTTTTTGCTGAACCACTAAGTTACAGGGATGTTAACACATCAACACTGGTTGTCAGGTAGTGGTGGGGGACAAACACAGGCATAAAGACACACACACACATACATATACAATAGGCTTCTTTCAGATTCCATCTACTAAATCTACTCACAAGGCTTTGGTCAACCCGAGGTTACAGTAAAAGGCACTTGCCCAAGGTACCATGCAGTGGGACTGAACCTGAGACCATGTGGTTGGAAAACAAACTTCTTGTCACACAATAATGCTTGTACCTATGTGTGTGTATATATATATATATATATATATATATATATATATATATATATATATATATATATATATGCATGTGTTTGTCTGTGTCAGTATGTTTGTTTATGGTTGCACTTTATGAAAGTCACTAGCTCTGAACTGTGTTATTGTTTCCACTTTGCCTGTCAAGAGATCATCTACTCATATCATGACTTAAAGAACTGTGAAATTCGAGATCCCTTACTTGAAGAACAAATAAGGGTTAACAAAGGAAAGGCATCCAGCTGTAAAACGACACTTCACTAATATATTGATCAAACCCTTGGTAGCATTGGAAAACAGACAACAAATGATGAAACACATATATTTATATATAAATGTATATACACATATAGCTGGACCCTAAGTATTTGCAAACTTTCCCATAAAAGAAAAGCATATGTCTTTGTGTGTGCACGTATATGTATATGTATATGTGTGTGCTTTTCTGTGAGTATAGAGAGAGAGAGAGAGAGAGAGAGAGAGAGAGAGAGAGAGAAAGAGAATAGGAAGAGTTAAATGTTTGACAGTGAAATAATTCAATCACGTGAAGCGTTATGTTCTGGTATGGTTTCTATTCATGTGAGGAAACTATTGAAAATTATGTCTAGTCTTATTGTGACCCTACAAAATTAACTTTAATTTCTACAATAAATTCTGTCGGGACATTAAGAGTGTTAATTAAATTATTTTTCTCTCGTCTTCATTTAGCTATTTATCTGTATACACATACACACAAACAGTGGTACATCTATCTATCTATCTATCTATCTATCTATCTATCTATCCATCCATATATATATATATATATATATATATATATATATATATATTATATATTTGTACGTATGAATGTATGTATAAATATATACTTATATACATACATATGAATGTATGTGGTCTCACATTAGCAAGGATTATTGTCACGCTCATCAGTCTCTTAGCTAATCAGATTATAAGTTATTCACTGCTGTAGCTGCTGTGTACTATCTCCAGCTTTGATAAAAGTGTACAAAGTGCACTGTAAGAGAGAACATACTGAGGCTATAATAATCTAATGTAGAAAAGAAGACGACTGAGGAAGTTATTGCAAAACTAACAGAAAAGGAAGATTAGATTGGATATATTCGGTTGTATACCTCAATGTAAAGCTGCAAATCATATATTTCTAGTGTGAAAAATGCAAAATAAATATTTTTTCACAGCACAAACACTGTTACATTACAGAGTCATCTGCTGGGTAGAGCAGAATTGTACAGCAAACGTGTGTTTACATTTCCTATCGTTTTTATTGATTTTCCTATTGGCTTTGTGTATCTTCATAAAATACTCTGCTTAGAAAATATAAACATATATTTGAGATTTAATTGCAGCAGCACCACTACAATATGGAACAAGATTGTTTGTTGTGTTGCATTGTGGAATATTGAAGTGTTAGACTCAAGGAAGAAGAAGGCAGGACACTCAGATTGTATGAAAGATTTATGAGTTCATTTCCTTTTTACAAAGCCCGGTGATGTTTCTTGACCAAACCTTACAAAACTAACAACAACAACAATAATAATAATAATAATGTTGTAGATGATGAGGAGGAGGAAGAGGAGGATGATAAGAAGAAGAAGAACAATAATAGTAACAATAACAAAACAATGACAACAATTATAATAACAACAAAACAGCAAATAATTCTTTCTAATACTGGTACAAGGCCAACAATTTTGAAGGGAGGGGGACCATCGATTACAGCAACAGAAGGTACTTATTTTATTGAACCCCTCCCCCATCTCAGGGGTATCTGAAATCAGAAAACAAAGGGCCAGGAAGAATGCTGCTTTGCATTTTGTCTTGAGTGGTAACAATTCTGCCAGCTTGTTGTCTTGATATTAATAATAATGCTTTCATATTTTGGCACAAGGCCAGCAGTTTCGGAGGAGTCGGGGGCGGGGAAGTCGATTGCATTGACCCTAGTGTTCAACTGGTATTTTATCAACTCCAGAAAGATGTAAAGCAAAGGTGACCTCAGCAGAATTTGAACTCAGAATGTAGAGATGGACAAAATGCCACTATTCATATTGTCCAGCATGCTAATGATTCTGTCAGCTGACCACCTCACTCCCATGGAATATGCAAATATACACAAAAAGCTGCAAATACCAATCTTCTTAGGAAGTATTCAGATGGCAGCAATACTTAGAAAGCTCTTGTGTTGAGGAAGGTTTTGCATCTCTAAGCTGCAGGATGGAGATGAGACAGGGAAATCAGGAGAAAATGATGCTGATAACAATAGTAGTAGTAGTTATAAGGCAATACCAGGCAGTGGCTCTCATGACTTCTGATTTAAATTAATTGGAAGTGTTACCGTGTACATGTTTTGTTTTGGTATAAAAGACAGACTACAATAAATATTCTGCTCGATACCACAAGCAAATGCTTGTCAGTTGCTTGACCATAATTAGTTGAGTGTATCCCTTGGTGGCTGACAATATGTGCATCTTTGATCATGAGCAGAAGTAGTGGGGGAACATTATAGCCATGTTTTGAGAGGAAACAGGTTTTTTTTTTTGTTCAGCATCCGTAAACAAACCTTATTCAGAGACCTTTTGAGCGGGATGGACTACTTGACCTGAAGAAAATTCTACCAGAGCCCCTACCTACAAGGTCATGCACTGTTTATCTTGATATAAGATCACCATGTCATGCACATATGGTTGTGATGCATGTGCCTGGTGTGCCTTTATCAGATGAATAGGCATGGTGGGCATATTGGGCTTCGTGTATTTCTACCCCAGAGTCATGCAGGTGGCATGCATTGCTTTCTCACTCAAGAAGAAGAAGAAGAAGAAGAAGAACAACAACAACAACATCAACAACCACAATGCTAATGATAATAACAGCAGCAACAACAATAATATTACTTGAGTATTATAAATGTATTGGGGGTAATAACCCAGCCATAATCATATCATAAGTACAAAGTAATAAATTAGCATCACCGGTGATAAGCTGTAACTTCAGTGTGATGAACCCAGTTGTGAATAAATTAGAGAGAAAATCAAGAATTCTAATTACAGGATTTAGAATATAGAACCCCAAAGCAAAGATCTAACATGCTTTATTCTTCAAGAGCATACATTAGATAAGGACTGTTACAAGTAGAAAACTGCTGTATGACATCAGCTGAAAGCTTAAATAATATAAATGAGAAAAGAGCATTAAGGAATACGAGATATATAAGAAACTGTTTTCTCTATTTAAAAATGTTGACAGACGGGAAAAATAGAGGTTGAAATGGAAGACATGAAAGAATAAGATTGACGAAAATGAAATGGAAAATAAAGGAGTCGAGAAGAATGTTGAATAAACAGCAGGGAAATCATTTTATGCAATTGGATATTTTTGAAAAAACCAACACACACCTCCAAGAATCTTACCAATACCTCTCGATCTCAGTTTTAGAAGCTTAAACTCTAGAACTCCTGAGAATAGACCAAGATTAGTGTCTGCTTTTTTAAAACTAAATGAAATTACTTTACCAAAACAGGAGACAGGTTAACAATGTTTGTAAACAATATGGTGTGCAAAGAGAAATAACAATATAATTATTGGTTATAAAATGCAATAATTACACTTGAACTTAGAAAAAAGTATTCATAAAAACAAACAAAATAAAGTTTGAAGCCCTAAAGACAAATGGTACAGAAATGTCATAGGTAACAGATGGCACCAAGACGTACTACAGACAATATCAGAAAATACTGATGAAATAGCCCATGTAGGTAGTATTGTATTGGGTCACGTTTTTGTCAAAAAATGTGATTTTTAAGATTTTTCAGTTTTCGGAAAGTATTTAGGAAAGTCATAAAAATGCAAAAATGTAAAAATACAAACGGGAAATTCTTGGAACCTGGATGAATGGAAGACTAAAGGGTTTATTGAAAATTTGTAATGCTTCTGCCTTGCAGGAATGCTGCAAGAGTTTAGTCCTTGGGCTGAAACTCATTCAGAATAGACTTCTTTGATGCACAAAGTCTTCTGAGACTGTTGCTGGTCTTATGTATAAACTGCTAGGTTTAATCTACTGCTCATTGCATTGACCAGCTGCCAGAGAAATGTAAGTAACTAGCAACATTCTAGATGAAAGATGTCAAATATTTTTCCATGCAAACCAAAATGACAATATCAACAAAGACACAAGTTGCAGGAAAATTTGCTTTTGATGCAGTGACCACACCTATTAATTGGTCAAGATTCCCTGGAGATGTAGAATCATCAGTACATATCTAGCCATTATCATTGCTGTCATCATAATAGTTTCTTTCATTTAATAATAACGGTTCAAAATTTATTTCAGAGACACAGACATAAACTTGTATTATTATAACAAATACAAAAATCAATACACTAAAACATATATAAATATTTATCGATAATTTGTTGATAAACTTGTATATAATGTATATATTGGCAAATTACTATATACAAAACCTACAACAAAAATTACTGTATATATTACAAATATGTTAAAAATTATTAATACAAATATAGCTTTAAATTATAAAAAAATATTTATAATAAAAGGAATTATACAAAGAATATGTGAATGTATGTAATGAAAGTCACAATTGGCTGCAGTTCCATGAGGAATTTAATGTAAATGTAGGTTTTTACCAAGACTTTGTTCTTATCTTTCTTGTCTTAGTTATAACTCAAAAGTTTACGTCTGGGTATCTTTGGTAAATATTATTATTCTGTGCTAATGAAGGGAAATAGCCTAGATATCGTTTTGAGCTGAGTGGTGGTGCTAGATTCCCTTGTTCAAAAATGTAAGGACACAGATCGTGTCATATAGCCAGCCAGATACGATGTCTCCTGGGGCTAAATTGCAGCAACATTCGTCCTAAACCAGGACTGCCATGTTATGTTGGCAAACAATCTTTACTCCAAACTACTGTTGCTGGATATCTCTCGTTGTGAGATTTAAAAATAGTAATTTTTTAAATATTACAAATCTTGAAGAATGTTTCAGAATAAAAAAACTAAAAAGATTAACTATATAAAAACTAATATATTACTGAGAGCATGAAATCTTACAATCATCTTGGATTTGGTTTAGCTGAATATTTAAGAGAATTGTTCTTCTATAAGGCTGTAGGTATGAAAGAGTAACATTAAAAGGTTTTGGTGACTAACCTGGAATTCAGATGCATAAGAATTGTTAGTAATATAATGGCCATGTGCTGCATAAATGGTCCATTGGAAGCAGGGAATATATTTTGCCACCAAGCTGACCCAAGTGGTGCTGAGATTGTTGGGAGGAATGGCTAACAAGAAATAGTTGTAACTCTGAGTTACAAATAGTTAGAACAAGTTCATAGAGCTATGACTTGTATTAATTATGAAAGCTTTTCTTCTTCTTCTTCTTCTTCTTCTTTTTCTTCTTCTTCCTTCTCCTCCTCTTCTTGTTCTTGTTCTTCTTGTTGTTCTTGTTCTTGTTGTTGTTCTTGTTGTTGTTCTTGTTGTTGTTGTTGTTGTTGTTCTTCTTCTTCTTCTTCTTCTTCTTCTTCTTCTTCTTCTTCTTCTTCTTCTTCTTCTTAATCCTTTTTGCCCCTTGTGGAGCATAAGGCCTCAACAGTTATTTTCCACCTTTTGCGGTCATTGGCATGTTTCTTGGCTACTTCCCATGTCAGGCCGGTGGTCCTGAGCTCATCCAAACTGCTCTGCTTCCATGTCTGCTTTGGGTGTCCTCACTTCCTTTTCCCCTGCGGGTTCCAGTCAAGTGCTTGTCATATTTGTGAAATAAGTAGATTAGGCAATGTGTTTATAAGGGGAGTGAGACTGCTTGATAGTGATCTGTGACTTCTAAGTGCAAATGACTTGTGGACAATAGAAGAGGAGATTGATTTGATTAATGCAAACTTGCATAGAAACAAAAATTCTGTGAAAATGAACTGATTGGAAAATGTCTGGAAAATGAAAGTATAAACCAAAATGAGAAGGAGAGATATAAACTTATGAGAAATAATTTCTGAGAGAAAATGATGTTGAGTTGATAGTAAGCAAGGACTGTCTCAAGTGCAAGGATGCATAAGATTAGTTATTTGGTTTCCATGGCATACAAGAGACCAAGATCCCAAAGTTCCCCCAAATATGATGCCGCTCTTTGCAGAGTAACTCATTTACAGCTGAATGATCTGGAGTATGAGAAAACGAACTGATTTCCCCAAGAACACAATGCACCACGCAGTGTGGAAATTGAAATCCTTCTCTTGCAATCACGAGTGCAGCATCCTCATGCAGCTTCACTGAGCTGATAACAGGAGGTAAATACCAGTTGTGAACAAGAAAAGCTTTTTTTTATTCTTTCTTTTCTTAAGAGCACATTACAGTCCTGGTAACAGCAAGGCTTGAAAACACAACTATGTGATTAAGAAATCAAACATCTCAACTGACAGTTGTGAATAATCAAACTATAATTCTTGCAGGTTTGTTTTGTTCAAAACATTGACCACATCGATTCCAATACAATATTATTCTTGTGTCTAAAGAAAAAGAATGAAAAACTACTCAGAACAAAATTGTTTATGATGATGGCAATCGAACTTTATCTAACTATTTATGTATTTCCTTTACTTCCATATTTTATCTAGTTTTAAATTCTGTTTCTGTTCTTTAACTTCAAAGATGAAAATTGCCATCAAGTTACATATTTCACAATGGAATGGCATCCATTGAGATGTTCTGGTGAGAAATGGTAATTACAATTTGGCACTGATCAATGCAAATGTGCATTGCTAAATGTAATACTCTGTATCTGTCAAAGTTTAGAATTATTCCAATTTATGCAAAAATAATAGCAATAGCCACATATGCACATACATGCATATACAAATCACATGCACACATACACATGCATGCACGTGTGTGTGTGCGTGTGCAGGCACATATACTGTGTATCTATCTATCTATCTATCTATCTATCTATCTCGATATATATGTATAGACTTATATATATTCATACATATATGCAAAAATTATATATACATGTACACTTAGGCATGCGCATACATACACACACACTCACAGATCTGTGTGTTCATTTGTGTCTGTGTGTCTGTGTGTGCACACACGCCTCTATGTATACATGCCTATATGCATGTTTCTTTGTCTTTGTATGTACATAGATACCATATTTGAAATGAAGATTAAATTTTCAAAGAACATAAAAAAAGCTGAATTCTTTAAAAACCAAGCTAAAGAATATACATGTATATAATCCAAAATATCTGACAAAAATCAAAGCAGAGAAAATAGAGTAAAAGAATAATTGCAGAGAAAAGGAAGTGAAGTGAGAAATTCAATGAATATATAAAATTATAAATAAGATTATGCCATATTGGTTGAAATCACCAATTGCCATCAGCTCTCTTCTACATATTTACTGCATAAAAAAAAAAAAAAAATGCACTATTTAACTTGGGGCTACAAACTAGGAATTGATTAAGATTTAGTATGTTTAATATTTTTTTATACACATGCAAATATATGTGTGTGTGTAGATATCTATATGCATACACACACACATACATGCATATTATTATACACATATATGTATATTCATTTTGTATATATATATATATATATATATATATATATATATATATATATATGTATGTATATATATATTCATATAGTTATATACATATATGTATATATACATGTATGTTGACACTATATATGTATATATACATATATATATATGTGTATATATATGTATATATATATATATATATATATATATATATATATATATATATATATATATATATATATATATATATATATATATATATTTACAGGTATATATATGTGTGTGTTTATATATATGTGTGTGTTTATATATATATATATATACACACACACACACACACATGCACACACATGGTTTTGCTTCTTTCAAAGCATTCTGCCTGTCTTTTACCTGCTGACAAGAGATAGTTGAAAATGGAAAATTTAAACGTGATGCAAATTATCATAAAGCCATTGAAATAATAACAGCGTGAGGTTGATTTGTTTTAAATGAAAAGTAATGAATTTCTTTTGTCCCAGTTAAAAAGTTCTATCTTTGGGAATCGATATCTGCAATGCTTAACTCTTTAAAGCTGCTAGGATTGGTTTCTTTGGAAATATTGTTCCCTCTAGATGTAACTGGACATTTTTTTTCCCTTTTTCTGGTTCTTAACCCTTTCCAATAATCTTCTTATTTGTAACTTAAGGCTTTTAGATCACATTTTCAATTATAAAATAAATCCCTTCTCTTCTCTCTCTCTTTCCACCTCTCCATCTCTCTGTCTGCCTGCCTTTCTATCTGTGTATCTGTCTCTCACTTGCCATTTCTCTCTCTGTGTTTATTGTTGAAGGGTGTTTATATAAATTTATCAATCTATCCAATTATGTGTGTGTGTGGTGGGGGTATAGGCTTAGTTGCACTGTTAAGAAGTTTGCTCCCTTACAATGTGGTTTGGGGTTCAGACATAACGTGTAGCATTACTGTATCCCTCGACTAACTGAAGCCGTGTGAGTGAATTTGTAAGACAGGAGCTCATTGTGTGTTTGTGTGTGTGTGTGCTTGTGTGTGTGTGTGTGTGTGTGTGCATGTGTGTTACCTCTTGGCATTGTGTAATACCTGTAAACAAGTGTCACCATCATACAAGCTGCATCGTTTTTTTCCAATCTTTCTGAAAAACATGTCCAATCATAAGAAAAGAAAATATTATTAACTTGTTATGACATTTTCATACAAATTATATATATATATATATATATATATATATATATATGAGTGTGTGTGTGTATACCTTGGTGGTATTTGAAATCAAAACCTAGAGACAGACAAAATGCTGCAAAGCATTTTGCCAGGTGAATTAATGATTCTGTCAGCTCTGCACATTTAATATATCAATATATTTCTTTTTTTATTGCCCCCAGGGGACTAAACACAGAGGGGACAAACAAGGACAGACAATGGGATTAAGTCAATTGCATCAACCCCAGTGCATAACTGGTACTTATTTCATTGACCCCGAAAGGATGAAAGGCAAAGTCGACCTTGGTGGAATTTGAACCAAGAACATAACAGCTGATGAAATACTGCTGAGCATTTCTTCCAGCATGCTAACGTTTCTGCCAGCGCGCCACCTTGTGTATGTGGATGAGTGATAAGTTATTGATGGATGGAAACTCAAACACAATATCAATATATTAAATCCAGTAGGGTGGCGAGCTGGTAGAATTGTCATCATCATCATCAGCATCATCGTTTAACGCCCGTTTTCGCTGCTGGCATGGGTTGGACGGTTTGACTGAGGTCTGGAAAGCCAGCGGCTGCACCAAGCTCCAATCTGATCTCGCAATGTTTCTACAGCTAGATGCTCTTCCTAACACCAACCACTCCGAGAATGTAGTGGGTGCTATTTACATGCCACTGGCACAGGAGCCAGTCAGGTGGACCTGACATCGATCATGTTCAGATAGTGCTTTTTATGTGCCACTGGCATGGGAGCCAGTCAAGAAGCACTGGCATCAGCCATGTTCGTATGGTGCTATTTATGTGCCACTAGCACAGGAGCCAGTCAGGTGGCCCTGGTTTCGATCATGCCAGGAAAAATGTTTCAAGGCATTTCATCCAACTTTTCTTTCTGAGTTCAAATTCTGCTAAGGTCAACTTTGCCTTTCATTGTTTTGGGGCCAATAAAAAAAGTACCAGTTGAGCACTGGGGTTGATGAAATCGACTTGTCCTGTCCCCTAAAATTACTGCCCTTGTTCCAAAATGTGAAACCAATATATTAGCTGCAGTATTTATGTCATGCCTTTATACAAACCGAAGGTTCGTTACTTATCAGTAATCATCTACATAATTATCTACATAATCATCTCAAGGATAGTCATTTAATCTTAATGACTGATAACATTTTTTAGTCAATCATTATACATTATACCTCATCTTCCTCAATCCTTTCTTCAGTTGGCTGCTTTTAAAAGTTTATATTTTATTTCTAATATTCTTGCCATTTAATCACAAGTCAGTTTTAGCAAACTATTTGTTATTAATTACAAATATAATCTTAGCAAGGATATCCAGCCATAAAAAAAAACATTTGCCATTCTCCAAACATCTCTCATCATCAGTTGTTCAATAAACCTCTTGTCTAACATTGAGAACATTTGTATGGATCTTCTTAGCAGTTCTTAAGCAGTTAGTCTCATGACTTCCCATTCAAAACTTCTCTGACTTCTTCAATTTAATCCTTTACTCTAAAGGACACAAATTTACTATTTTCCATAGAATATGACAACAGAGCTTCTCTCTGACAAATGCTCTTCAGCAAAACTATTTTTTTCTACTCTAGGCACAAGGCCTGAAATTTTGGGGGAGGGGCCAGTTGATTAGATCGATCCCAGTATGCAACTGGTACTTAATTTATTGGCCCCGAAAGAATGAAAGGCAAAGTCAACCTCAGTGAAATTTGAACTCAGAACGTAGCAGCAGACAAAATACTGCTAAACATTTTGTTCACTGAGTCAAGTGTAAGAGAGAGAAAGCTGAAAAGGTGTTTATATCTTCTCAAGACTATGCAAGCACCTAAAACAATTAGCATATACATGATATATCTTATCATCTCATGCTGCTGTGGATTTGTTTCCTTGTGTGGAGAAGAATATAAATTTCGAGTCAGCCTCAGCAGAACTAATTATTGCCCACATATCCTTTGATTCCTTCTTTATATCTTAGATGTACTCAAGCATTAATAGGGTGACAGGTTCAGGCTAAGGAAATGATTATTAGCAATTATCGTTATCATCTTGTATGTCTTAATCTTCATAGTTAGCAAACCTATAGTCCTGAAGCTTACTCCGTCAGAAACCTTCAGTCCATTAACTCACACAATCCGTCTCTTGTCATCAAGTGTTTTTCACAAAGAAATAAATTCCTTTAGCATCATGAAATCTCTTGACAAAATCTGAAATTGGAATTTTCAAGCAAATTTTCTCTAGGATTAATTTATCCCAGGAATCAATGAGAAGCCATACCAGGAAGCAATAATTTATGATCAATTTTACAAATTAATTTAAACAGATTTGACATCTAGTCTAAATCTTCATTCTTATTTGAGATGCATGTGATGGTGTTTATATAAGAATCTAATATTAAACTCATCAAGATGATATTTTCACCTTTTAAAGATAACATTTCTCTACAATTAAGATTACATTAACTTGGGCTGTGGTCTCCTTCCTGTTCAGCTCATCTAACAGCACACATCCTCACCATACCTGGATATTTGCTAGGTGATTGTGTTTGAGTAGTTTCCATCCTTCAATATCTTATTGCTCATCCACACACATATTTGCATAAAAGTGAGTGTGTGTATGTGTGTAGATAACATTTATATGTACTCACATACTATATATTATTACACATATGCATTTACATATACACATGTATATATATATATATATATATATCCTCATCATCGTCATCATTTAACATCTTCTTTCCATGCTGGCATGGATTGGATGGTTTGAGTGAAGACTGGCGAGCCAGAAGGCTGCACCAGGCTCCAATCTGATCTGGCAGAGTTTCTACAGCTGGATGTCCTTCCTAATGCCAGCTACTCTGAAGATGTGTAGTGTGTGATTGTTGTATTGACCATGACAGAGAAAGAAGTTGAGCAGAGAATCAGCTTCAAATTTTGCCAAAAGTTTGGCGATTCCTACTCAGAAGCCTACACAAAGTTTCCAAACAGTTTTCATCGTTCTCAACACAATGAAGGAGATCTTGTGTAACTGAAACCCAAGTGTCTTTTTGGTCAGCTGAAATCAGTTTTGGCACAAACTTGGCAGACACACATCTCATACCCAAATCTTCAGTGATAATGGACTGAACTGAACCATAACTAATCTGCACACCCTCTGATAACTCATGGATCATGATTCGATGATTTTCCAGCACACCTGTGATGTTTTTCTCAGTTCTGCTAGCTGTGGGTCTCCCCGAACGTTCGCCAATATCAACATTTTTTCTGCCATATTGGAAACGTCCGAACCACTTGTACACTTGTGTATGGTTCATACACCCTTCTGCATACACTTGCTGCAACTTGGCATAATCCTTTTTCTCTGTCATTGTCAATGTGATGATCACACTCCTTCTAAGCACTGCTGTAAACAGAAGAAGTGAGCTAGAATGTTAAAACTTGCTGTGCACACACAACAAAGTTCAAGGTCAATTTTTGTCAAGCAGCTTTACTCTGTATGCTATAGCTTCGTTACTATGGCAACAGTCCAGTTACTTATTGATCAGACCTTGTATAAACACAAACATATTACTATCTATCTATCTGTGTGTGTGCATTTTAAAAAATAACGTCGACCACTAACATGGACAATTAATGCGCTAGAAATAGATCACATCTTGTGTCTATTAAGACCTAAAAAGTTCTCAACATGAAATATAGCAGCATACCAAATACGTGAGTGGGCAAGACATTTAAAATCACCTTAAAAAAAATCATTATTAAACAGGAACCAGGTTTCGGATTTAACAAATTCTTACCATTTGTCTATTCCTCATCAGCCTGATTTGTAATGTAGCAGCAATTATCAGAATCGTATACATAGTTGCCCACCGCCATGGGTGCGCGTGCATATGGTTCTGCTAATTACAGCTTAATGGTAAAATTCAAAAGTCTTCGTTTTGGCGCGCTAATTCCAGGAATATATCCGCAGAAAATATTTACTGCGTCGAATATATTCAGTATGAGAACATGAGTAATGGGTAAATATTATTATAAGATCTGGTAATTAGTCATATATTAATATATTAATTAATATCGATTAATTATCAGGGGGCCAGCACATTTAAAGAATCAAAGAGATTCAGAAATATTATCTGCAATCTCAGGGGATTAAGGTACATTTTAAAAAATAACGTCGACCACTAACGTGGACAATTAATGCACTAGAAATAGATCACATCTTGTGTCTTGTGTGTGTAGATATATAAATGTGTGTGTGTATATATACATATGTGTGTATATGTGCATATATATATATATGTGTGTGTATATATACACATACACACAAATGTGCATCCACACATGTTCTATCTAACAAATTCATTCATAAAAAACAAGGGCTATCATAGAAGACACATGCCTAAGGTACCACACAGAGTAACTGGACTGAAAAACCACGTGATTGCAAAGTAAACGTCTTAACCGATGCCTGAATCTAAAAATAAAAATTTAAAATACTTCCCTGTTTTTCTTATTTCCAGCTAAGCGAAGAAAACCAATTTGTTTGTCCATGGACAGTGGACAGCACTTACAGCAGGATATGAACCAGCAACAATTTGGTAGTTTGGATTCAATCAGCTCAGCTTTCACAGCAAAACAGCATGAAATACAATTTGTGGGAAATTGTATGTTTTTTTTTTCCCAATCCCAAATATCAACAAATATCAATGAAACTTGACAAAAGCTGACAAGACCAGTTAAGTTCAAATAGTCTTCTTCACACTCACTCACTTCCCACCAGCAGCTGCTAAATCTAATTTAAAAAGCTGGTGAAATCATCTTGGTAATAAGAAGGAATATCTCAGTAAACGATTATTTGCTATATTCACTTCTACAGCAAACACTTCTATTAATAATAATAATAATAATAATAATGATAATAATAATAATAATGATGATGATGATGATGATGATGATGATGATGATGATGATGATGATGATGATGATGATGATAATGTTGATGATGACGTTGATGATGATGATGATGATAATAATAATAATAATAATAATAATAATAATAATAATAATAATAATAATAATAATAATGATAATAATAATTACAATAATAATGATGATGATGATGATGATGATGATGATGATTTCAAATTTTGGCACAAGGCCAGCAATTTCAGGGGCTGGGGTAGGGGGAAGTCGAATATATCAACTCCAAAACTCAACTGAAACTTATTTTATTGGCCCTGAAAGACAAAAGCAAACTTGTCAGAATTTGAATTCAGGATGTAAAGCAGGACGAAGTGCTTCTAGGCACTTTTTCCTGGTATGGTAAGGATTCTGCTAGTTGGCTACCAGGGGCGACAATGGATGAAAGAAATACAAAAATGAAAAAAAATTGAAATTTTTACACAGATTACAAATGAAGAAAAAGAAAATTGGAATGTGAAAGACAAGCCTAGAAATATGGAAAGAAGAGATGAGAGATGTTATATAATAATGTGGAAGGCGGGATTGAAATTTTAAAAGTACATATATTTGTACAAAAATTTAAAAAAGTGCAATAAAAGACACAATAATTAAAACAAGTGATTGAAAGGAAATAAAATATGAAGGATTACCTATGTTGAGTTAGGGTAACCCATGATACTTTTAACCATGTTTTGAATTATGTACAAATGCAGCCAAATGCACCAGCAAGCACTTTTTGAGTCATTTGGTGTTGAAAAACATCAATGTATTTGGGGTATTCGCTTGTATGTTCAATGTAATGTCTTTTAATTTTATTAATAATCTATTTTTTACATATTGTTTATATTCTGAAGCCTACCTGTATTTGTGTCATTGTAACTGTTTTTTAGATACTCAGTATAAAGGGATTTACCATTCCCTAGAGTTTGCTTGATAGTGCTCTAAAAAGTGTGATTTCTTGTTCTTGTTGCCGTTTCAGTTTTTCCAGTTCTTTGAAGCAATCAGTCCGGAAGTGATTTGTACTACAAGAAAAGCAGTAAAAAGACTCATTGAACTGTACCATCAATCTCACACCGTTTCGTCTTGGTACCTTCAGCTGGGCACAATTCCGTTATGGCCCAATGACCATCAGGGTCCTTGAAAATCTCTTTTGGCGTCACCTGACACATGTCACCCAAAGTTTACTATGCTTTAACCACTTTCCTATATTACAATTGATGTCAGGCCATCGATTTACATTGTTTCTGATGTGTTTTTATTGTTACTTTTGTGTTTATTTCTTTGCTCTAGAAATCTAGGGTAGAAATAAATAGTCAGAAGCATGGCTGATAGTTTCAGCCCCTGTTTTGATCAAGTCTTCACTTTTGAAAGTACAATAGTCAAGACAATAGTTTTTACCTTTATCTATCATGAGGACTTCTCTGGAGATATTCAAGGCTCAAATGGAGATATTCAAGGCGCAAATGCTCAAATGATTCACTTCCTTAGTGATAATAGCAGCTATAATTGTAATAGCTACAAATCATAATTCTATCTTCCTCATCATCATCATCATCATCATCATCATCCTACTCCTCAAACACCTCCTCTACCTCCTCTTCCTTTTCATTCTCATCCTTCTCATCCTCATCCTCATTTACATCTTCATCATCATTATCATCATCATCATTAGCAGCAGCAGTAGTAGCAGTGGTTGTTTTTGTTTTCCTCCATGGCATTGTTGTAGCTTGGGGGTAGTGATGTAGAGAAAGAGAGTTAGAAATACAATGTTTAGCAGAGGGGTGACGTTCTGATGGTGAGGTTAAAGAAAGGCAGAGAGAGAGAGAGAGAGAAAGAAAGAGGAAGTAGAGGGAGATGATAGTGGTGGAGGTGGTGGTGGTGAGTGGATAGTGAAGAATGAAGTTTTATTTTAATTGAACTAATTTTTTATATCACCTGTCACTTAATGCATGTGCATACCTGCTGTTATTGATCATCTGTTCACTCAAAAATTGATGTTTATTTATAAGCTATGGACGACAAACGATATAAGCTAACAAGAGAAAGAATTAGACAGTACAGGCAATGACGTTATGAAAAGCAGAGGGTTGGGTCATTAGAACAAGCATGGGAGCATTGGCGTGTAGGGGGGAAAATATGAATCAAAGAGTATAGAGTGAGTATTTATAACAGATAAGGGAATGTGTCAAGCTAGAATATAAAAGGTAAATCAGAGAGAGAGCATCAAAAAAGAACCCCTGAACTGCTGAGAGAATGGGAAAGTCATACTCCCTCAATTAACATCTTATCCAGAAGAACTGAATGGTGTTTGTAAATGAAAATTATACAGAATATGCACTTTATAAAGGAGCGCTAATTTTTATGGTTCTATATATATAAACTTAGAACAATCTAAAAGGTTTTGTAATCATGGTGAAATTTCCATGAGTATTACTAGTTATTATTACCTCCGCTTTAGTGAAGGCAAGGGTATTGTTTTCAGTCGTGTTTGTTTGTTTGTCCGTAGATAAGATATCTCAAGAAGTGCTGGATGGATTTGAACGAAACTTTCAGGGATGTTTGGCCTCGATCCGGTACCGGACAAGGATTCTGGATTATTTTTCCGTATTTTTTTACTTCATTTTTGAGAGTGGTCAGGTTCATTTTTGGTATTCTCATTAGTGAGAACCGTCAGATGGGGTAACGACATAGCCAGCTCACTGTTTTAATTCTAATCGCAATATGGAACCCAGAAGAATAAAAACAAACTTAAACTCAGGTGGGTTGGAACTCAGGATATGAAGAACCTGCACAAATACCAAGAGGTACTTCTTCTGAAGATTCTGACAATCCATTGGAATCATCCTCATCATTTAATGTACGTTTTATGATGATGATGATGATGATGATGATGATGATGATGATTCCAATGTATTTACCAGAATAAGCTCTACCCCTGAAATTTGAAACCATTATAACAATTAGAATTTTTGTAATTCCTCTACATAATGTTGCATCTTTTGTTGCCCTTGTGGCCAATAAAGTACATGTGGTTATACACTTTTTATTATTGTTGTTGTTCTGTTGATATTGGGATATAGTTTAGTTATATTTTAACTAATATCTTTTTCTTTTTTTTTTTCTTTTTGTTAATCGTTTTTAACATCGTAAATGAAATGATAGATCATTGAGTTAACAAGTCAGAATGGTAGAAACTATATAAAAAGCAAAAAGAAAAAAGAAAGCAGTATCGACAATTATATTAGAAAGAGGAATGTCATTAGAATTCCTCAAAAATTGATAACAATGAGAATAATTTTCTTCTTCTAGGATAACACATCGCTGTCTCTGAACAAAACAATTGTATTTGAGAGTTTCCCAGACTGTGCACTAAATGTCTCTTGAAGAATGCTTCTGTTGATTCTTTCACTTTTCTATGTCTGTTATTTAACTAATTCATTCACTTATTATTGTTATTATTATTATTATTATTATTATTATTATTATTATTATTATTATTGTTATTATTATCATTATTCATAAAATCCTTTTTTAACCAATTATTTCAGTACTTAAACATCTTGTACAGCAGTTTACATTTTGTGTTTTGCATTTTGTGATATTTTTGGAGGGCTATCTTCATTTAATTGATTTTCTTTTTCTAGAATACATGTATTCTACAAATAAAAATCAAATAAAGATTTTTAAAAAAAAAGACACATCAACAGACAAAGAAATAAACTAACTACTCGTTCATTGAATGAATAAGAATATGAAAACATTTTCCTCATTCTGCGATAACTGTTCACACATCTAATTCAGAAAAATGAAAACAAGCAAAAACCATTTTTATTCATTGATTTCTTCTTCTCCTTCAAATTTCTACTTGAAATCAATTGTCTTTTCTTCATTCGTTTCTTTTATTTTACAGATTTATAAAACATTATCTCCATCTCTCCAGATTACTGCAAGGATAACATTGTTTATTAATTGAAGCTTGGCAGCAACACAACTTTTCTCTCTTTTCTTATTTTACCTTTTTTGTTATTTATTTTTTTGTTTTTTTGTTTTTATTTTGGTTTTTGCCTTGCTAAATTCACTTCGGTGTGTATTAAGTTGTGGAATATTTGAGTTTACTAATTTAGCAGAACATAGAGAGGGAACCAGAGGAAAACATTTTCTAAATTTATTCAACTCTGAAATTGATTTTTAACAAATATGATAAAATACTTTCGTTTAGTTAGACCGGCACTCCTTTTTTAAATTGTAAAGGTAGACGTAGGCAACTGATCTTTTAGAAAATACAGCACATGGCATCAGTGGTCCTCAGACTTATTTCATTGTAAAGCCTACATGCCATTCTCCAATCAATCATAGAACCAATTTCTGTATTTTAAGGACAACCTTTGCTGCCCTAATTTTACAAAACATTGGCTATGTGGTTAACAAATTTGATTCCCAATTACATTGTTTCAGGTTCAATTCCACTGCATAGCACCATTGGCAAGTGTCTTCCTCCATAGCCTTGAACTGATCAAAATATTATGAGTGAATTCGGTAGGTGAAAACTGGGAGAAGCCCAATGTATGTGTGTGTCTCCTTGCCTTGACATTGTGATAGATGTAAATGAGTAACACTGCCAGGCAAGCAAATAGATGTAAATGAGTAACACTGCCGATAATCTGCAAAAACAAGGCTGTCCATCATCATCATTGTCGTCGTTTAACATCCGCTTTCCATCCTGGCATGGATTGGACAGTTTGACTGAGGGATGGCAAGCCAGGAGGCTGCACCAGGCTCCAATCTGATCTGGCAGAGTTTCTACAGCTGGATGCCCTTCCTAATGCCAACCACTCCGAGAGGGTAGTGGGTGCTTTTTACATGCCACCAGTACGAGGGCCAGTCAGGCAGTACTGGCATCAACCACACTTGAATAGTGCTTTTCATGTGCCACCAGCATGGGAGCCAGTCAGGCAGCACTGGCATCAACCACGCTCAAATGGTGCTTTTTACATGGGTTCCAACCAGGTGGTACTGTCCTCACCCATGACGATCTCTTCACTTGGTCTTCAACAGGTCTTTGCAAGTGCCTGGAAACAGAGGAGCGCTGGTGACAAGAAAAACACTTGGCCATAGAAAACCTACCTCAGTAGATTTTGTCTGATCCAAGCAAGCATAAGAAAGTGGATGTCAAAACGATGATGATAATGAAGATGATGATGGTTAGATAAAATAGAAATTGTTTTAGGGAGAGAATTTATTTATGTTAAACAACAACAACAATAAATAATACATTATGGTGAATATGTTTTTTATGAAACAAATTTTTATTAAATTCTATTAAAAATCACCTTATTTCATGGATCATCAGAATATTTTTCACAGAACTCTTGGGTTCTGCAGAAACGCTTTCAGAAAAGCCGTATTAGATATTTTATTAAATCATAGAAGATGAAACAAAAGCTGATTCTAATAAAACAAGGAAGAACTGTTAGCAATGTAAGGTTTTGAAAGCATTGTGTTGACCGTTTTTGTTGATTTCATTATTCTGTCATGCAAAGACTCAAGAATTTTCATGAAAAATAGAAAGAAAATCAACAAGATTCAATAAAATATTGCTAGACATCACTATAAGTAATGCTAAGGTAAATACATCTATGAAATATATAGTTGACAAGAAATCAGTAGAATGGAAATGAAAAGTTTGTTCATCTTTATGTATGGGTTTTCATACTAGCAGAAGTCCTGCTTTTTTGATAATGCTTACCTGTTGTTTTTTCACCTCTTCAAAACTTATAAAACCAGCTGATGAAGCGACAACGGCATCGCCACTTGTAGCTGGTGATCTTTGGAGAATATGTAAATAAAGACTCAGACACACATTTGTACACACACGCATGCACACACACACACACACACACATACGTATACATGCACACACACTTACAAACCATAAAATGTTAGGAGGTATGAGAAGTGAATATATTTATTTCGCTAGTTGTCATCCTTAGGAAGCAATATGCTACTCTGTGTTGGGTTACTATGTGGTCTGATAGCCAAATCCATCAGAGGAGCATTCTGTGATAGCCACATGATTTTATGAACCCATATACTACTCTAATTTAAAGTAAACAGAAATTTGATTCCTGATAAACTCATGTTTATCTTTGTCATTACCTGTAACCTATGAGCATATTATGCTTGCACATGTATGTCCAGGGTTAACATAGGTAGTTATACTGGTAGTAGAACAGATACTTTTATCCCTTAGATGGTTATTCCAGTCTCTAACTCTATTAACCTTTTATATACAAACATAGATACATACATAGTGAGAATTTACAAAAAGACAATAGATGAATACGGGTGTGTAAAGAACAAACAGATGTATTAGTTTAACGCTCAGGAAGTGAGAAAGCCTTTTACATTTCGAGCCTACGCTCTTCGACAGGAAGGAACACATAAATAAACAGGGAGAGAAAATAGAAAAGGTTTAGTGGATAGTGATCGATCATGGCAAATGCTGGACATACATACATACATAAATGCATACATACATACATGCATATATGCATACACACACACACATACATACATACATGTATACATACATACATACATATGATAGACATCTTTTAATTGCAACAAATCACTTGCAAATCTTTGGTTGTCCCAGTGCAATAGTAGAAGACACTTGCTCAGTGCTACACCATGGGGTTGAACCTAAAACCACGTGATTGGGAAGCAAGCTTCTTAACCACACAGCCATGACTGCACCTTCTCAAACACATTTGCTTCACATAGTTTTCATTCGAGATGAGGCTTGAAGTTATACAGTACACATTTTCCCATCTAAGACTCATAACATGGGAGTGTTTTAAAGAAACATCACAACCAGGATTCCATCAATAAAAGAATCATTAAAAGAATTCATCATCATCATCATCATCATCGTTTAACGTCCGCTTTCCATGCTAGCATGGGTTGGACGATTTGACTGTGGACTGGTGAAAATTCATGGTAAATAATCAAAATTCTGGAACAGTGCAAAAATATATGAAAGAACGAATGTGTTTGTTTATGCATGCGTGTATGTGTGTGAATTTGGTCATAAGCATCATCATGGAGACAAGTGGTTTAGTGGTTAGGGGTGTTGCACTCATGATCATGAGATTGAGGTTTCAATTCCTAGACCAAGTGGTGCATTATATACTTGAGCTGAACATTTCACATTATTTCAGTCCAATACATTGATGAAAATGATTATTTTTGCAATGGGGTTGTGCCTTACGAGCTTCTGGCTTGGAAAGGATCTTTGATCGTTTTGGTCTTTCTATTACATCATCAGTTTATCAAAAGCTTTCTTTGACAATTGCTATGTGATTCTCAAAGAATTATCATGAAAGAACACATTAAGACAGATTTGACATTGTTTCTATAAAGTCCAGTTTTAGTCGTGAGACTGAATTTCCCAACTTCCCAGATTAGCTGAAGCCATGCTAAACCTCTCTTTGATCTTCCCTTTTTGTTTCACTGATGTTGCTGTTAAGTCTTCCTCAATATACAGCACAAAGAAAATATAAGACAACAGAAAGTTTGCTGCATCTGACATACTCAGATGTGGTAAACCTTCAAATTACTGAGGCACATTCCATTGGAAAGTAGAAACTAACTTTAAATTATTGAGGTGAGTTGTATACCTTGAGATACATATTGTCTCTTCTCCAAGGATGGACTAAGGTGCAACACTGCATGGAATGAAAATAAAGAGAAAGAAGCAGTTAATTTTATAATTTGTTTGTTTGTTTGTTTTTTCCATTTTCAATTAAAAATTAATCCCTAACAAATGCAGGAATGAATTAATTTCCTGCTTTGCTTTTCCGTGACTAAGTTCTAATTTTAAGCTACATCTAGAATAGGAAATTGAAGTGAACAAAGAATGAAAGTAAATCTTTGCAGAGAATATTGTGTGCAAGGATTCTTCAGAGGTCTACATTACATTAAGATGTTCTGTAATAATTAAAATTTCTTATACAAATTCATTTTCTTATGTAATACAAATACCGATCGTATGGACGATGTTGCATCATGTTATTTTAGTCGTAAGGTTTATATGTATGGCTGATGCATCCATCGTTCATCTAAATATTGATTTAACACATGAAATGACAGTTTCTGTCCACAATTAATTTTCTCTGTCCATAAAATAAGCATTAGGGCAAGTGTACATACACCTATAGACAAACATGCATAATACATACATACATATATATATATATATATATAATAAATATAGACATGCCTATGTCATGTATATGTACAGATCATGGTCCAGATGCAGACATGTGGTTCAGAAGTTTGCTGTTCAACCATGGTTTTCTGGGTTCTATCCCTGTTATGTCTCAAGCTACTGCTATCTAGCACCTTCGAATGATCTCTACTCAACCGCTACATGACGGCTACTCAACTGCTCTACCATGGCTAGACTACCTCTATTTATATGTCTTGGGTGATCCTACTCCTTTGCTTGGGGGCGTTGACACAACAATCCCATAGTGCTGTACATTGCACAAATGTCTTCTAGTAGTTTTGTTTTGTTAATACCTTCCAAGTAGAATTTGAGTAGAAACTGTAAAGAAAGTTCCGGGGTGACTTCCTGGAAAGTTCCGAGGACTTCCTGGAAAGATCAGAGGATGATGTACTTCCTGGAAAGATCCGAGGATGAGGTATTTCCTGGAAAGTCCAGAGGATGGTACTTCCTGGTAAGTCCCGAGGATTTCCTGGGAAGATCCAAGGACGAGCTACTTCCTGGAAAGTTCCGAGGGTGATATTTCCTGGAAACTTCTGAGGATTTCCTTGAAATATCGGAGGGTGAGCTACTTCCTGGAAAGTTCCAAAGATGGTCTTTCCTGGAAAGTTCCGCTTGTTTCCTGGAAATATCCGAGGATAAGCTACTTCCTGGAAAGTTCCGATGGTGGTACTTCCTGGAAATTTTCGAGGATTTCCCGGAAACATTTGAGGATGAGCTACTTCCTGGACAGTTTCGAGGATGGCACTTCATGGAAAGTTCCACGGAATTCCTGGAAAGTTCCGAGGATTGGTCTTCCTGGAAAATTCCGAGGATTTCCTGGAAACATCTGAGGATGAGCTACTTTCTCTTTCTCACCATCTTTCTCTCTCACATACACACACACACACACATGCACGTCCATTTCATATATCTTTCAATTTCTGCTCTCTGCAAATAAATTTTTTACAGATACAACTGCTTACAAAAATTGGGATTAATGTATAATTTCTTTCTTTGTTCATAATTAAATAAATGTTTTAATGATTATACAGATATCCAATAGAATAGCCCTCAGAAACAGATTACGCACAAATTCTTTCTTCACAACTCCTGAAGCCATTTTGTGACTGGAGGTTGATGAAATCTTCAAACAGCTAAAGGCTCCAATCGAAACAGGGGACCTGAAATGATAAGGTTGAGAAACACTGTTATTGATTATGCCTAACCGAAAACGATCACAGCCACATCATCTAAACGGGCCTGATGAAACCAGGTTTAGCTGCTAGTATATATATCTATGAAAGAACTGCAAGAGGGATTTAAAACTTATAATAGCTGTTTCAGTACAATTTTATCAGTTTATTCATATATTACATCATAGCATAAAACTCTCCATCTTATATATGATGTGATCTATGAATACATCAATAAAATACTATTGAAACAGCTGTCACAAATTTTAAACCTCATTCGTGTTCTTTTTTTTACCTATGTCACACTAGAACCATCCCTGAATCAAATCTGTGGTTTAAATTGGATTTTGTACTTACATATCTATAGCACCCTGTCAAAACCCGATATCTTCATGGTTGTTTTACTTCCCGGTGAATCCTATGTTATTGTACCAAGCCATTTCTGGCATCCTACCTGTTGATGTGCCAAGATTCTATTGAATCCTATAATTAATCTATTTAAGTATCATCTATCTATCTATCTATCTATCTATCTATCTATCTATATATATATATATATATATATATACGTTTGTGTGTGTGTGTGTGTGTGTGTGTGTGTGTGTGTGTGTGTGTGTGTGTGTGTGTGTGTGTGTGTGTGTGTATTCGCTTTGAGAAAGTTACAGGCACTCAATATCTTGCTTCTTATATGCAAACAAATTTTGCATATTGGTTGGTAATATTTTTGGTATCCTACCTGTCTGGCATCAGTCTTGAAAAAAAGGATGCCACAAATAAACTTTCTAATTTACAAGAAATAAAAATGCTAACCAACTTATCAACTCGGGTGGTTACATTTTGACAAACATGCTTAAAAATAACTTTCAATTTATAGTATCAAAAAAAAAATCAATTTTAACAAAGTACTTGTGTGAGAAAAAGAATGTTAGTGTGTGAGGATATTAATTTGTTTATACATATTTTAAAGAAAGATGTTGATTGAAAAGCTTTGAATTGAGAGCCAGGTCAAATCAATGGTGAATATATTAGAAACATGGTGCATTCAATTTTCTCACAAATTGCAGGCTATTTCTCTTTTGTCTTTTGCTGCAGTTAAGATAAAATGAACTGACTCAATCAATGACCGAGAGTTACTGCTTGTTACAAAGACCAATTTACTGATTTATTACTGTAATTCTGGGTTTGAAAAATATAAAGAAAACTGCCATCTCCACTGATGTTTGATGTTTGCTTGATAAAATCTGCTTTCTCTTATGTTTGAATATTACGCAGAGGATGTCATTGGCCGAGACTAAAATTTGTTATTAATTCACTTTGCTACATTCTAATCATATAATTTTAATGAGTAATGTCATCAATTTCCTGTAGATGCAGTTTTCTTATCTTAATGGAGTTAAACTAATAATTTCTCTTTCTTTCAATAACTGCCTGGTACGAGTTCCTTAGAAGAATAAAACAAAACACACAATTAGATATGACATATATTTAGTAAGTATAATAAATGATAACACACACGCACACACACACACAGTTTTCATGTATACACATATACATATGTTAGGTACATAAATACGTGTGCATATATAATATATATATGCCTCTGTGTGTATGTACATATATACATATATATATATATATATATATATATATATATATATATATATATATATATATATATATACACACATATATATATACATATATATATACATATATATATATATATATATATATATATATATATATATATATATATTTATTTATTTATTTATATATATATGTATGTATGTATATATATATTCATGCACATGTATGTATAAGTATATATATGCTATATAAATGGAGAAATCATTATAACTTCAGAAACAAAAATGAAATATAGAAAAATTAGAATATTGAATAAATGCATCAATCAATCTATCTATCAAACTGTATATTTCTATGAAGATTCATAAATGTAGGTGTGAGTTTTATGTAATGTATAAATGTGTCTGTGAGTACATACATACATACTTACATACATACATACATAAATGCATACATACATGCATGCATACATATATACACACACATACATACATACATACCTCCATCCTCCATACATACATACATACATACTTACATACATACATGCATAAATGCATATATTCACACATACATACATATATGCATACATACATACATACATACATACATACATATACATACACACACACATACATACATACATACATACATACATGCATACATACATGCATACATACATACATACATACATACACACACACATACATACATGCATATATGCATACATGCATACATACATACATACATACATACATACATACACACACTCTTATCTTACTCTTCAGCCAAACCATTGATTCTTGCATGTTAGCATATGATTGATTGTTGTGCAATTATGGTAAATTGCCATTCATTGAGAGACTGCATTATTTCATCTCCTGAGATTCCATCTCACCATTTCTTCTCACATCTTCCATATGCATTCTCTGTCACAGACACTTCACACCTATTTTTTTTAATACCCAGCCCTCATTATCCATCCCCCATCACCAATCATACCAAGCGCCTTTCCCTTCACTCATTGTAGCTCTTCTACATTTAATATCCATGTCTCATTACTTCTTACTCATGTTGCTATCATTCTACTTTTTTTGAACAAAAATAGAAGCTGTTATGAACAGGGGTAAAGGCAGTGCTACAGCATGGTCTTAGGCCTGGTGGTTAAAAAGTGATAAAGACAGAAAAGGAATTGACTCCATGAATTCTTTTCACTCTTTTCTTACTTTATTTCATAACATTTCGTCACAGCTCTGTTCTGGTCAGGGTGCATGCCACATAAGTCAACAATGTTTCTCTTGGTGAGAGGAGAAAGAGTGATAATGGGGAAAACACATTGCTATATTTAATGCAACTGTGATTTCAGGTGGATTTAAACTTGTTAAACTTGTCTACAACCAGGGTTGAAGAAAGAAGAATTATGAGATAGATATAAACTCTATTTTGTCTTCTCATTAATAAAAGGTGAAAGTTAAAGGCAGAATACAACAGTCTACTGCTAGATGTGTCCTGTTTCATGCCTGAATGTATTTGGGTCAGGCCACTGGAATATAAATGCTGTCATACTGACCAGGTGCTGACCAGGCCCTCTCTTAATCTTAACACTCATGTTTTCTCACTGAATGAACTGTAGCAACATGAAGTAAAGTTTCTTGCCTAGGGACACATTGCGACTATAAAGCAAGGGACAGAATCTATGTCCTTATGATCGGCACCTCATTTACTTAGCCACGAGGTCATGCCTTGTCTATTAATAAAGAAGTCAAAATATTTTACTAATATTATTGGAGACCTGATATTTGTCGATCAGAGAATCACTGACCAAGTTAATATAAATCATCAATGACGTCAGATAGACCATCTGGAAAGTTCAACAAACTTTATTTCATGGATGTTCATGATTTTCATTGTTTCTGCATATCAAACACATCTAATATTCAGATTTTATGTTAATCTGCCAAAGATCTGACAGCATCTTTTCTGTGACCGATGTTTCTCCTGAGAATAAAACTGAGAGAGTTGCCACTGCTTTTTTACCAACGAGTATCATAGTTTCTGTTCTCTTTTACTAATGAACACTACTCTTCTATGTCTGTGTGCCCACACACATTTTGGCATGTACAAATACATATACCTGTATGCATATATATTTTTAGTATTTGTCCACAGCACATAAAGAGGACCATCTGAACATGGTTGATGCTAGTGCCGCCTGACTGGTACCCTTACCAGTGGCACGTAAAAAACACCCACTACACTCTCGGAGTGGTTGGCTTTAGGAAGAACATCCAGCTGTAGGAACCTTGTCTGATCAGATTTGAGCCTGGTGCAACTCCCAAGCCTGCCAGTCCTCAGTCAAACCGCCCAACCCATGCCAGCATGGAAAATGGACGTTAAACGATGATAATGATATTGCTTCCATTGTGTGACAATGCTTTCATCAGCTGTTATTTAGTATTTACATTGATTTTGGTAACTTCTGTTAGTTTCACTCTCTCTCTCCAGAGATGCCAGATAGCACTGATGCCATTAGGGAATGTCCAAGTTCTTTTTGCTTAGACAGTAAAACACCTTTTCTCTTTTAGATATATCTGTGCAACTATTTATGGTGGCTGTCAATTCAATTATTAGCATAACCATTTTATCCTTGCAGACATATGCCTATTACAGATTTGTTAACTTTTCTGCAATGGGCTTTCACATGACTACGTATCCCTAACTTTGTTTTGAATATTTTGTGACAAATGTAGCATGGAATTTCCTCAAAGACTTCATCAACAGTGACTCTCGTATTCAAAATGGATTTTCAACCTGGCAGAAACACAATGAGGTTGTTCTACAATCACAACCTACCCTGGCATTAAAATTACCAAACAGAAAGAATTGGTAACCAGTAAAAGTAGAAAGAATGGTGTTTCTGAGATTCTCATAGGAAAGACATAAAAATTCTTCGATTAAATGAAGAGTTGGGGCATTAATAGTGAAAGAAGGCACATGATGTCCACAAGACAGTAACAAATGGAATTTAGTTAATCATCTGCTCAATTTTTAACAAACGTTATTCCCCAAGCTTTTTCTCAATCACTCACAGACACATGTTCCAGTTCCATTATTGTCCCAGAGTCTCAGTATGGTGTTGGCTTTGGTTTGAGGTTGAATATTCCTAGAATATCTAACACTTATTGCTGATAACAAAGTCAACCACCTCCATACAGCACAGTGTTGCTTTTGTCCAGAAACACAATAAGATGGTAGCAATTCAGTTTCACACATGACCCGAGAGCAAACCATGTTAACACACACACACACACACACACACACATATGCACACTTTTTTCAGTTTCTTCCAACCAAATCTACTCATATGGCTTTGGTTGGCCTGAAACTACAGAAGAAGACACTTGTATTGGTATTGAACCTGAGACCTTACGTTTGATAATGAAATTCCTAAGCACAACAGCCACACCTGTGTCCAGGCAAAATAGAATAAAGAATGTTGTTCAGAAATACACCGAAATGTGTTCCAAGGATATGAACTTCAAATGCATGAGCCAATAGTTCAATACTTAATCAATGAGATCATTTCACTTCTATTTTCTGACTAAAAAAAAAACAAAAGAAGAACTCATGGAATGGATATAGATATCTTTGCCATTTGTGGTGAGCAATGATTAATTTTGAAATTTCCAATCATGGGCCAAAACTTAATGATGTAAATGAAAGGAAAGAATCAGAAAATTATGATAGAATTGTTGCTGAACAATTTCCAATAACACCAGCCAATATTACTGAAGGGGCTGAATTTAAAGGAAAAATTGATTGATTAGGAAAAAATAACCTGGTTTCCAATGAAGAGAAAATTATGTTTGGCTTCAAGGTGGCACAGCTGAGTTAAATACTTTTACTCTGTTGGAATGCTGCAGGAGAGAGAGTAAAAGGTTAACAGGTTAGGAATCTATTATGTATTACACAGAGAATCAAAGTGATTTTTTAAAAAAATTCTTCACAGTCATTTCAACATTGAAGACAAGCATTGCTGTCTAAATGGCATTTAATATGCTTAATGATGGCTTTTCCTAATATATTGGACGGATGGCAAAAACAAAAATTAATTTTCAGAAACTACCATTCCTCACTAAAATATATTTCTGGTTGGAGATGTGTTTAGATAATTGTACTTATATCAGTATTTAATTTTTAATTATTTCACAAGCCTCAGGGATAAAGGAAAAGCTAGCCAAATAACTCCTTAAGGACTTGAACTGTTGGCCTAACAAAGCAAAACGTCTCTAATGTATTCAGTATTCTTTGATACATTGATCTTCTTTGAAGCATATGTATAGAGAGATACACATATACATACATATATAATTAATAGTGACAGATGCAGTATTAATACAAAATGGCAGTCTTTATTTCCAAGCTGACTTAGATGTTGTGCTATATATATATATATATATATATATATATATATATATATATATATATATATATATATATATATACGGAAAAAAAGGTGAAGGTAAGAAATGCTAAGATAATTTTATAAAAAACATTTTAGTACCGATTTCGGTCATTGAGACTTTTTCAACTCTAAATATGGTAAACAATTAAATTTTGGGAAAATTAAATGAAAAGTTTTATAAAAGAATATTTGCATAGTATTCAAATATAAGGGGCATTTTCCTTGTTTCTGCCTGTCTCTGTCTCTCTTGTTTACTCTTGTGGGTTCAAGGTCATTATATATATGTGTGTGTGTGTGTGTGTGTGTGTGTGTGTAAAACACAACATATATATGTGCAGGAGTGGCTGTGTGGTAAGAAGCTTGCTTCCCATCCACATGGTTCTGGGTTCAGTCCCACTGCTTGGCACCTTGGGCAAGTAAGTGTCTTCTACTATAGCCTTGGGCCCACCAAAGCCTTGGCGGTGGATTTGGTAGATGGAAACTGAAAGAAGCCCGTCGTACATATATGTGTGTGTGTGTCTGTGTTTGTCACTACACCATCGCTTGACAACCAATGTTGGTGTGTTGATGTCCCCGTAACTTAGCGGTTCTGCATGTTTGTTACAATCATTTGCCAAAACACACCCAGTGTCCTGAGGTGAGTGAAAGATAAGAGATGTTACAGTATGACTGAAAGCTTGAGGTGGGGGGAAGTTGCATGGGCAGTGGCGAAATATCTTCATGTAATACAACACAGACATTTGAATTGATAGGAGTTTCCTTAGGATGTGGGTAGTACTTGTCAGCACAACCTTAGGGATTTTTCTGAGACATGGTTCGCCTGGGATTTTATCTAGATATTTCTGACATCCTTTATTTATCATACTTAGGGCACCTACAATTTGAGATGCCACATCTAGTGTTGGCAATCTTACCTTACCACCTGAGCAGCACATGCCATTCGTTTCATTTGAAAATTTTAAAGCTTTACAGAAACAACAGTTTGAGTGTAGACACCAATTTGGACAGAATTATGAATTTTATAAGAACGGGATGGATATACACACTCATACATTCACACACATACACTCACAGACAGATACATAGTCATATGCAAAATGTGATGCTGTCATCGTCATCGTGGTATAAAATGTCCTGTTGACTATAGAAAGATCATATCTATGATATGTTATATTGTTTGACTCGAAATGAAAATAAAATTTTATATTGACACTGGCCAGGCCTCATATGCATATAGTAAGATAGACACATACAAGCATGCATTTACACATGTCAGTCGTCACATATGTATATATATATGTGTAGATGTGTTTGTGTATTTAATAATATATCTAACATGGAAAGACACACACACTGACAGACGTATTCACACTGATACACTCACAGACAACTACACAGTCATATACAAAATGTGACATCGTCGTCGGGTTTAGAATTAAAAGTGAAAGTATAAAAGTGAAATAATGTATCACATTACAATTTAGATCTTATTCATTCACTTTTATTCTTTGACTTTTGACACCTAATATCGAACCAGTGCCAATGTTATATTGTTCTAATCCAAATGAAAAAAGAATTTCATGTTGACACTCGCAGGATGTGATACTCTTACCTTGCAAAATTTGATTTGATTCGGTTGAGCCATTTGAGAATGCATGGGGAACAGACAGAAAGACAAAGAATTCTATATATAGAGAGATAACATGTGGAATGGCAATAACAACATATATGCATTGTATATATTATATCTGCAGAGTCCAGTAATTCTTCTTGTAAGGAAACTTTATGAAGTACTTAGCTGCGCTATCACTGGACCAAATGTTGAGACATTCTTCATGTATTGAATTCTGTACCTTCATAAATGGTTAATTTAAGAAATCATAAATATCTTCTGATTTGGTTTATTAGTGGTAAATCTTTGAGTTAATTTGTATATGATTTACAATCTTCAAGAGATTATTTTTAATGCAGTGCAAGAGCCTCTCCACTATGTATGGGACATTATACTCATAAAAGATATCCTAGCAACATTTGCAGCTCTTTCATATTGCCTGCATATTTGATCATCGAGATTGCTGTTGTTGTTATTGCTTTTGTTGTTGTTTAGACCACAAATAAATGCTGACCCAGCAGACCTTTGCACAAATACTTTTAAGCCATTAACTACCCACTTTTTTGTTTTCTGGGAATAATATACCAAGGATTACATTATCCATTGTGAGCTTCTGTTTTGTTAGACAGCATTATTCGAAAGATATTTGGTTGCTATTTCTAGAATGATAAGTGACCACATAAACTTACCTTTGTTGTTTAAACTGAAACTTACTTTGATCATGGAGGCTTTTGATCAAACTCTCTTCACATTGAGCAAACGTCCTGTGTTTTTCTTATACAGCAACGAAGTGAAAGACCACAGTATCAGGTTATGGCTCACTCACAGCATTCGATGAAAATAATTTTTAGCATTGACTTGTCATTTTACATTTTCCTTATCGCGTAATGGTGTTTCATGTGATCTATTCCATTCTCCCTGCATTAGATATGTTAATACTAACCTGTTTAAAACTAAACTGGCTACAGATATGCATGGCGAAAGCTTGCTGGCAAATTTCCCAATGTTGTTTATGACTGATGTATGTCAGATGTAGGAGAGTTTGTTCTTCATTAGCTGAATGGCCGTTAATAAACAGCAGTGATGGATAAGCTGGTAAAGCAGCTCCCACTTTTGAATGGGGACAATGAAGCCAAAGGCACATACACAAACCTAAACATTTGAATATATACACTCATATTCACTGAGCATCAGACAACCAGCTTACAGAGCAAATGCTTGTGATATTTGGCTAGTTTCTGTATTGTATGCAGCTGTAGAAACACTGAATTCTCAAATGGTCCCATCTACCTTGCTGTAAATATCAACAGCGTGATAGAAACAAAATGATTCTGTTATTGTGAATAGCTGCATTATAAGAATATTGATTTCTAACTTTTGCACATGATCACTTTTTATGGAAGAGGATACAATCACAATATTAACAACTGATACGTTAGCATGCAGAGCTAAGTTCAATCCCATATAAGGGCGTCTCAATTCTCTGGGCTTGTGAATTTCACTAGCTCTAGTTGCTATCCATCATTATGTGACTAAATTAACTATTCGGCTATTTTGAATCACTTATCAACACTAAAGGTTTTCAACTGGGGCCCATTTGTCACCTTTGGGTTAATATATGATTTTGTTGATGAATATATGGGCAATAAATCACTTATACATCTAAAACACACAAAATGTTTTAACAATTTTGTGTGTAGGAGTAGCTGTGTGGTAAGTAACTTGCTTACCAACCACATGGTTCAGGGTTCAGTCACACTGTGTGGCACCTTGGGCAAGTGTCTTCTACTATAGCCTTGGGCCAACCAAAGCCTTGTGAGTAGATTTGGTAGACAGAAACTGAAAGAAGCCCGTCGTATATATGTATATATATATATATATATATATATATATATATATATATATGTATGTGTGTCTGTATTTGTCCCCCCAACATGGCTTGACGACCGATGCTGGTGTGTTTACATCCCCGTAACCTAGAGATTTGGCAAAAGAGACTGATAGCATAAATACTAGGCTTACATCGAATAAGTCCTGGGATCGATTTACTCGACTAAAGGCGGTGCTCCAGCATGGCCGCAGTCAAATGACTGAAACAAGTAAAAGAGTAAAGTAGCAGTAAAAGAAAAAGAATACAATTTCTTGTAATATTTAATTATTAAAATATAATGGGATTTTTATGAGGGTCCACCCCAACAGAATAGGAATCAAAGAGGTGTCCATAAACAAAAAATAGCAAGAACCTCTGACGTACATGAAGACTTCTCAAGACATTTACTGCAGTTTATGATTTGATAAACAACACATCCAGGTTAATTTGGGCGTGCTAATTAATATTCATTTACTGCTGCAGGTAAAAATTTAAATCTATGTTGCTTTAGTATTATATGAGTCTAAATTTTGTATTCAATCATTTCTGTGACTGATATGGTTGACATTTTTAAATTTAAGGCCAACAGATAAAGCTGCCACCACCAATGATATACTGTGTAATACATATCCAGTCTTCAACACTCTTTAATAGAACTGAGTGAAATTGTCACCAAGAAATCTGCCCTTTTTTTTCTCATATATAATGCCTAATGGAACTGAACACACGTCAGTTGGTTTCAGAAGTGTTACATCTTTTATAAACATTGAAGTTAAAAGGTGCAAGGAAGAAATTATGTCTATCTTATGTCAAAATACAGGCCATGGACTGAATCACACCCTCTATTCCATGCATTAACCTATATATGTTTGTAATGAATGGGAATTAATATGGTTCTTGTATCAAATAATATCTAGAGTTTAATGTGGGCAGGCACTGCCTACCTTGCTAACACAGACAATACATCTCTGATATTTGTCTGTCTATTTATTTAACTCTCTATCTATCAATTTTTTTTATTTGTCTGTTTGTCTATCTGTCTGTCTTTCTTTATTTCTGCCTGTCTTTTCTCTCTATCTATCTTACTAGTGTCATATTAAAGCTAAAGAACTTCAGAAACTGTAATTCAGACTTTCACACAACCTATCATCAGACAGAAGACTACTCCCTGATGATTACTTACATCAAACTTTGAGCAACAAATTGTGAAGTTTTTAAGCTTCAATAAAACACCATATTTCATTCTAACTTTGGTATTCCAGTATTATATCCTCTATTTATGTGCTTGTGTGTGTGTGTGTCTGAGTGCATGCATCTGTGTGTTATACGTACTGCACACAAATACACACACACACACATACACACACACATTAAATTTATAAACTCATTGTGTTATACCAAACAACAATAAACTGTTTTGTTTGTTTTTTTCTCATTATTTCCCTTCAATTTCTTTAATGTAAAACAAACATCAAAATGAAATTATAATTATGAAAAAACCATAAAACGATAATTAATAGACAAACAAAATAACATTGGGCTTTTATCTCTTGTCTGGTGGTCATGTGACATGTCATCTGTTCTCCACATTTGGTCACATGACAGACGTTGCTGTCTGCTCTGTCTACCTATCCGTAATTATCTACTGTTCTGTCTTAAAATATAAAGAACCAAAGAACCATAAACAACAAACTAAATTAAAAGACATTTTGTGAATTGTTTTTCGGTGGTGATCGATTGCAGAGATCAGAGCCTCACCATTTTCGTCTTCCAGCATCTTTGGTGAGAAAACAAACAAACATAGAGTGGTCGGAACACTTCCATCAAGGAAAATGGCAAACCATCTGCCGTACACATTGGAAAGACTATGTTATAAATAATGAATTTATTGATCCAAACCCTGTGCAATTGGTGGGGTAGATTTAAGGAATGTCTCATCATTGACTGAGAAAGATGCTTATGAAGAGGAAGAATGAAAACTATTTGAAATGGCTCTGGTTGTAGAAAACTACTCCAATAAGTTTTGTTTGAAATATGGCAGCATGGGAGAATCAGATGTCAAAAACAACTATGATAATCATACATACATACATACATACATACATACATGCATATATGTCTATATATATATTTGCACGTGTGTATGTATGTCTATCATCATCTTTATAATGATCATTTAACATCCATTGTTCATGCTGGCATGGGTTGTATTTACACATGCACATATATACATACATAAACACACACACACACACACACACACACACACACACACACACACACACACACACACATAACAGACTATGAGTCCATAATACTTAGTGTACAAAATTTTGTAAATCTGTAAATCTCTTCTTCTTGCCATTAGTCTATCATAGTCTTTAGAAATGTACAGGTGAGATAATAGAAAAAGTGATTAAAAAGCAATTTTGTCATGTAACATATCCATATATATATATACATGGCTGGAGAGTGTGCATGTGCATGTGTGTCTATGTACATGTGTGTGTGTGTTATGACGATGAGAATTGCAAAACCCATGTATCATTTTCTAGTGAATGTTTCATGGTTTTCAATTTGACATTTTTTCCCCAGCTCCAAATATTAACTTATATTCATATAAGATATTGTTTTTAACCAGATAATTGTTTATTAAGTGCAATCTTCAAAATACATTAATAAAGAATTGCTTCTGAAATTTAACAGTTCCCATCGCTGCACACGCATTAGAAATGTCAGGTTTTAAATAGCTGTTTTATGTGATAAATCTTCTGCATAGTAAGTGACCTAAACACCTTGAGTGGTGAAAATCATAACTACTTTGTAATAAAATGTTGTTATATAGTTATATAAAAAACGAAATAAAAATTTGTTCTGTGAGAGGAAATGAGAAAAGAGAGAAAGGGAAAAGAAACTCTTCCAAAACTTAACTATAATGTGATTAGTTTCATTGTTTTATTTGCTTATTTATCAGTTAAGACAGTAAATTTACTCTGAACACTGCAAGACAGGTACTCGCCCTTCTGTCTCACTTTCTTTTCATCTCTCTCTCAGTCTCTCTGTCTTTCCCTCTCTCTCTGCCATTCTGTCACTTTTCTCTGATAATTCTTCATGTCAAAACAGCTGTGTTTTTCATTGCATCAGGTGTTTTAGGTCAGTAGCTCCAAGGAAGATTTGTTAGATAAGAAAGGCAAGAAAAAACAAACAAAAGACAAACAAAACCAGCTAAAATCTCAAACACCAGAATAAAAACATTATGATGTTAATTTCTTCTGTATTTTGGTTTATTTTTTTTATCTTTTAACTCTTTCATTTCTGTTTGTTTTTTTCTCTGTTAAATTTTGTTCTATCAGTAAAACAACAACATTCCTCACAACATAAGAAAGTTATTTCTTTGCACCCCTCACACACCTTTCTCTCCCTCAAAACAATCAGAAACACAAAGATTCTCTATTGTTGATCACTTTACTCATTTGCTCTTATGGCTGTATACTGTTGCTTTTTTTTTTTTACATTTTTCTTTTGAAATTGTTAATCATATTCTTTGGTTTTTATCCCCAAAGTTTTGACCCACACCTTTTTCTTTTCACTTCTCCCTTTCTTTCTTTCTTTCTTTCTCTCCCCCACCCATTTCTCTCTTCCTCCACATTCTATTCTTTTCTTCTATCTTCACCATAGTCTGTTGTAGGAATGCAAAAGAAGACCTATTTTCTTTCCATAATTGTGACAGTTCAGCTTAAGCAACCCCCCCCCCCCCAAAAAAAAAACAAATCATAATTTTAACACGCAAAGGAAGAATTTTCTAAGCATGGCATGTATAACACAAACAAACACAAAACAGGATTTAAAAAAAAAGTGCTCTGCATATTCAGTATGTTTGCTTCTACCACATTGATCTTTTGCATTAACTGGCATTTCATATTCAACAATGTATTTCTGTTAGTTAAACTATATTGTCAGCAGATGTATTGACATTTCGAAGCATAAAGCTTAAACCTAGTTATTGACTTGTGAGGTTTTAAGCTTACAAGAGGTGTACATCACACATGAAAAAAAAAAAAACATTGAGAGAGAAATAGCAATATTACACTCTGCAACACCTGTCTAACTCATGGAGTAACTGTAAAAACAAGTATTAACTAATGAGATTGTTCTATGCAGTGTTATGACAATTAGTTCTAATTACCCAAGGCTATAGAATCTCAAATCTAATCTGGTTAATATTAAGCTATCAATAGGATCTCTGAGCATTCCAGAATAGACCAGTTTTTGAAATTCAAATTAAACCCTTCAGGCAAGTATTCATTTTCTTGATGTTTGTAATATAAAGTTCTAGGTTTGTCAAATTATGAAGTTAATATTAATAAAGTGATCAAAATCCATCAACTTTTACTAGCCAGCTTCTAGATTTTCTATAACATTCTAGACGTTACAATCTAAAGTGTGTAATCTTACAGTTTATGAGTTCTTAATCCTTGTAAATAACAATGTTTTAATAGATTTCACTGTCTATGGGCAAAGCATTTCCTTTTGGAACCAACATTCAAAGAAAAATGGCACATAATTAACGAACATCTAGTGATATGCTTGCTGCATGAGAGATATAGTTGTCTGGAACCTTCAAAGAAATTTGAAATAAATAATCTTCTATAGATTTTACCAAACCTTGCTATGCTTTTCACATGATGATCGTAATGATGATGATGATGATGACGACAATGACAACAGGAACAATTATGGAGGTGGTAATGTTGGTGATTTGTTTGTTGTTGTTGCTGTTATTTAGCCCCAGGTCAGTCCTGATTGAACATCTCTATGATCAAAAACATTCCAATCCTCACCGTTCTGCCTATTTAAAGTTCTATATTATCCATTGTAGTCTTAGATCTTTATTAAGACACGTACAGTTGAAGGGAAATTTGTCTGCTACTGCCAGCAGGTTAAACGATCACATAGACACTCTCTTGTTGTTTCTTAGCTTCGGGTCAACCATTCCAAGCAGACAAGTTATTAAAGCTTAACCATCCGATCTTTACAAACACAGGAATGTGTCCTTTTTCTGGTTGTAGAATGTAATTTCAGGAAGATTTGTCTGATATCTTTAGCAGGTTCGGTGACTGATTAAAAGGTTTCCTTTGCTGCTTTTAGTGACCTCATCAACGTTTCTTTCATTTGTTTTATTGACCATATAAGGGCTTCTCTCATCATAACATCTTTAATGATGATGTAAAGACTTATTTCTTTGTTGTGGTCATAAAACATAGACAGAACGTAGCTACTGATCTATTTACTTGGTGTGTACGTGCTGCTCAGTTTTAAATACTCAACCAGTTATACACGGCAATATATGACCCTTGCTTAAGGCAGTCAGCTGGCAAAACCACTACCACACCAGGCAAAATGCTTAGTGGCATTTCATCTCTCTTTACAATCTGAGTTCAAATTCCACCGAGGTCGACTTTGCTTTTCATCATTTTGGGGCCAAGAAAATAAGTGCCAATTGAACATAGGGGTTGATTTAATCAACTTTTGCCCCTTTCTGAAATTGCTGGCCTTGTACCAAAGTTATACAGAGCAATATATTACCATTGTTCAATAAAATAAGAAATTTAGTCATTAGCTTTCTGGGGAGGGCTTTGATTCGTCTTCATAGATATTCTTATGGTTTCCATATTTTGCAAAGACTACACTCACAGCATCACTTTCAGAGCTTTCTTCTTTCCTAGGTGATCATCATCATCATCATCGTCGTCGTTTAACATCTGCTTTCCATGCTGGCATGAGTTGGACAGTTTGAGTGAGGGCTGGTGAGACAGAAGGCTGCACCAGGCTCCAATCTGATCTGGCAAAGTTTCTACAGCAGCCAGCTGTAGTGGGTGCTTATAAAGACATTGATTTTTGGTAGGTTGACTCTAAGGCCCTTCGATTCTAGACAAAGTATTTAACCCAACACTCTAACAACTGCACTAATTCACCACAGGCTTTCCAGTCATGACCATCTAGCTTTATTTCCTCAGGCATTGTGTACCCAAGTCCACAGCATCCAAAGTGTCCCTTTATTTCTTTTCAAGACAGTAGGGTGCAATGAGAGGAAGATCTGGTTACTACTTTTAGCAAGTGGAATGACCAACACACAGGTTGGAATAAAACGAGATCAATTGTTGTTATCATAAATCTGAACCAAGATTTTGCACACACACACACACACACACACACACACACACACACACACACACACACACACACACACACACACACACAAATGCTCACACAACAAAATAATGCAAATTTTAAAACGGTTGTAAATAAAAGTACAAGAAGGAAAATTTTTTGCAAATAATCATTAGGAAAATACAGAGAAGAAAAGGTGGAACCAAACTTGTTAGAGAATAAAGAAAAGGTGAGAGTTTCTTTGCCGTAGCCAAGAGAAAATGGCTTTGAGTGGTGCATTTTGAAGATGATGGATTCTTTTCCTGGGGAGAGATAGTTTGAATATCTTCGAGAAAATAAATGGTAGCACATTTTTGTTTTTATTTATATTTTGTTCCTTTTTCTTTTCTTTTTTTGTATGATGGTAAGAAAATTTCTGGAAAGGAAACACATTTTGGAAGGAAAAGAATTTGCATAATAAATGTAAACATAGAGAGAGGGTGAGGGAGAGAGGGAGAGAGAGAGAGAAAAATAGAGAGCAAGAGAGAGAATTGAGAGGGAGAGAGATCAACAGGTGAGAGATACTGATTATAGAAATAAACATTTATGCCTAAATGTGTGTGTGTGTGTGTGTGTGTATATATATATATATCTCAGTGTGCATATGTGTATGCACACATACACACACACACATACACACACACATACATGCACACACACATGCGCACACATGCATATGCGCACACACACACACATATATATATATTCATATGCAAGCCTGGAAAGGAGTTGTTTGGTTGATGATGATGATGAGAATAAGGATGTTTGCAGATAAAAAAATGTTTGTATAAAAATATATAGAATGGTAAGAATGGTAACAAGCTGGCAGAATCATTATGATGCCAGAGAAAATGCTTAGCAGCATTTCATCCATCTTTACCCTTTGTGTCTAAATGCCACCAGGGGGTCAACTATGCTTTTCCTCATTCAGGGCCGATAAAATAATTGTGCATTGAGGTCAATGTAAATAACTCCTCTCTCACCTGGAATTGCTGGCCTGGTGCTAAAATTTGAAACCCATATATAGACATAAGATATGTGTTTATATATACTTATGCAGGTTGGGTCTATACAAGGTCTGTTCAAAATGTATCAGGACTGGTGCCATCATTCATGAATACTAACATTATACATCCAGAAAATCATACTTGTTTCATTTCAGTGTAGTCTTCACAAATGAAGGCCCATAGCGCATACATGCAAGCATCATATAATCTGCCCTTCACTCAGAGAGAAAGTACCTAGTCACTGACAGAAGTAATAACTTCTTCAATGTTTCCCATCCATTCCTGCTCTTGTTACTTTGCTTTTAAAGCATCCACCTGAACAACTAATTATTCCACCTATATAAACAAAAATATCAACTACTTCTAGGATGTCTTCAGAGCAAGTGGAAGAATCTATAACTTGGGTTCTGATTCTGCTACACTTTTTGTATATTCTGTTTTTACATTGGATACCTTATATGCAGTTTCTACCTATACTGCTTTCTTCTTTAGCATATCAATTACAGCCATTTCCTTTCATGGTAGCTGAGTCCTGAATTCTTTCCTATTTACTAAGTTTACTATAAGATGTTTCAATCTCAGGCTTTGCTTCAATGTCTGGAATTTCTTCTTCAAATATTTCATCAATTCTGCTATAAGAACTAGGTCATCAGCATCCAAGAGTTCTCATCGACAGCTAACCTTAAACTCCTCTGTTATGACTTGGAAGACTATTTTAAACAAGAAAGGACTGAGGACTGAGCCCTGTTGGACCTCTACATATACACCAAACCATCGCTAAACTTACTGTTAACTCTCATCTTGCTGACTGCAACTCTATACATAGTTTGTACAGCCAGCCATCACATGCTATTCATCTAACCCTAGCTTTCTTAGTGACCAGTAGATAACATAGAAACCTTGTCAAAAGCATTCTCTAAATCTAACTTCACAAATTTCAACTTTTACTGATTTTCAAGCAATGAAGGAAATTAATCTACAAATGTTTTATATGTGCATTTGCATATGTGTGCATGTGTATGTATATGTGTGTATTCATGCATACATACATACTTACATATACATACATACACACATATATATATATAAATGTATATATCTATATATGTATATATATATGTATATATGAATGTATATATATATATATATATATATGTGTGTGTGTATAGATATACATATATATATGTGTGTGTATGTATATATATATATATATATATATATATATATATATATATATATACACATACACACATACATGTGTGTGTGTGTGTGTGTGTGTGTGAAATAAAAATTGTTGACTATAAGATGCATGCTAATAAGAGAAAACTTTTTGATTTGTTTGTAGAGTATAACAATATACAACAGTTAATTTCTTAGATATCACCTTAAATTTAGAAAGCAATAAATAATTAGCCATTTACGACGGCAAATTCTAAGTTGATGAACATAAATATTGTTTCAGCTGTCGGACATTCTTGAATTGTTTGGAGCTTGTCACACGTTCCAAGCAATTCAAAAACGTTTTCTTTTGTTAATGTGTACTTCATATACAATGTTTGTCATCAAAAAGTGAAATTTCTGTTGAAATATTTCAAAATAATTAGCAGGTGAACATTAGACAGACTTGTATCATACAGTTGTTACCTTCTCCAAATAGACCAAAAAACTTTCTATTGTTCATATCTTATTGTTTAACAATCTTTATTTTTATTATTATTTCACATATAAATATAAGCTTGAATGATTCCTTTCTTTCATTGCTTGAGAATTGGCAAAAGATGGAACTCAGTGTTGCAGTTTGTGAAACTTCAACATAAAATAAAAATATAGATTTGTGTGTGTGTGTGTGTGTGTGTGTGTGTGTGTGTGTGTGTGTGTGTGTGTGTGTTTGTTTGTGTGTGTGTGTGTGTCATTCAAATTTATGTTGTATCTAGAAGCATTGTCTTATAATGTTATTATGGTAACTGAAAACTTAACAATGTTATATTCTCTACATTGTTAGACTTTCTGCTCTATTTCTTTGTGTGTGTGTGTGTGTGTGTGTGTGTGTGTGTGTGTGTGTGTGTGTGTGTGTGTGTCTTTGTGAATGTGCGTGTTTCTATGAATGTATATATATGTGTGTCTGTCTGTGTGTTTTTATGAAGGAGCGTGTGTGTGTGTGTGTGTGTGTATGTGTGTGTGTGAGAGAGAGACTGAGTGTACCTGTATGTGTGTGAGTGTGTGTGTATTCGTGCATGTGTGTGTGTGTGTGAATTTAAAACATATAAACGAATTAATTCGTTAATGACTTAGGGTTTTACAAAGAATATTGGTAACTTATGAATTCCAGTAGAGAAACGAGAGCAAACAGAAATAATTATAAGAGTGATGAATGGGATATGTGGAGGTTGAGTGCGTTCATATATATGAAACAAGGATGGAACTATGTTGCCAGACTGGAGCAACAGTAGACAGGGCCACAAAGGATTAGGTACAAATCCAGAATGGATGGAAGAATCCATATATTTACAACAGAGTAGACTCTGCTAAAGTCACACAAGGGCCAGTTTGTGGAACTGATTCAGGTAATTAATTAAGTAAACCATTCAGGACTAAGAATAATTCCCTTGTAGGCTTCCATACAGTTTCCATCAACCTAAGTATACTCAAAAAACTTCAGTCACTTGTTAGTCTCTTGGTTCGTTAAATAGTTTGTATTTCTAATGGTGTCACATATGAAGCACTGGTGCTGGTGCCACATGAAAAGCACTGATGCTGGAGCCACACAAAAGAACACCCATCCTGGTTCCACATGAAATGCACTGGTGCTGGTACCGTGTAAAAGGCACCCAGCACACTCAGGAAAGTGGTTGGCTTTAGGAAAGGTATCCACTCACAGAATCCATGCCCAAACTGACAACCGGAGCCTGATGCAGCTCTCTGGCTTGCCTGTTGTACCAGACAACTTATGCCAGCATGAAAAATGGACGTTAAAGGATGATTATGACAATGATGACGACGACGACGACGACGATGATGATGATGATAATGATGACGACGATGACGATGACGATGATGATGATGATGATGATGATGATGATGATGATGATGATGATGATGATGATACCAGAACAATATGATTGTCAGAAGTTGCTACATAGGCAGAGTAAGTACAGTGAACAATAACAATTACAAACATTTTAAATCAATAGGTCAGTTCTTGAAAGTAGCAAAGAGAATTTTATTAAAATTTGTTCAGAAAATCGGGGCCACATGTATAAAGTGTGGCTTGCTTTAGAATAGGGTTCACCTGGATAAAGTGCAGTTTGCTTCAGAATAGGGTTTGCTTGGATAAAATGCCTGGATGCCAAACTTTTAGTGCGATATTTAGAAATAAAGTACCTCGTTAAGAATAAACCATGTAAATCTGTATTTGTAGGGGATCAGCAACAAAGTATTTCACTTTTGTATGGGTCGGTATTTAATAAACAAGGTGTTTAGGAATGCTTTGTGTGAATGTACAACTCCTGGTACTAGAGCGTATTATTTTAAAAAAGCTCATCTCTCTCACTCTCTGTCTCTCAGTCTCACTCTCTTTCTCTCTCTCTCTCTCTCTCTCTCTCTCTCTCTCTCTCTCTCTCTCTCTGCGCATGTGTGTGTGTGTGTGTGCGTACGTATGTAGACAAATTGATGAATTTATAACAGATATACATCGTACATGTATATCCATAAATTGTTCTGTATTGTGTGTCTAAGCTTAAATATTTTTGTACGTTATTAAGATATATTTTGAATTCAAATTTTTAAGTTGGCATTTGCAGCTCATATTTTTCTTATCTAAGTAGACTAATAAAGTCTCGTTAAGCAGTAATTAATATTTGAAAACTATTGCTCTGACTTTTATGTGCTTTTAGAGCAGGTGAAAATGCACAACAGACCATTTCCGTGTTAACTTTGTTGTGTTCTGATAAATGCATTCAAACTTGTGTCACAAATATATTGGTTGTAATAGGTTCAATATTCAATACATTTTAAGGCTTCTTGAAATTTGGTAGTGTCTAAACTAACCAGAACATTATGCTGAAGAATTCTATTAATGTTTCAAAGATTTCCAAATATCATCAATTTCAACACAATGATTTTAATCTAAATTAATTACCTTCTTGGAGTTTCCTTACCCTTCTTACCATATTTATCATTTCAATGAAGAATGTAAGCAATCTTAAAGAAAGTCTTTCATCAATGTTTATGTGGCATAAACTAAAAGGGCTATACATAAAAGTGGGGTCACCTTGATAGTATTTGATCCAAGAACTACAAAACACTTCGTTTAGGCTCTTGTATTATTAAAATTAGTGTTGGTAATTAATAAGTTATAGTTGAAAAATTTAGTCCATGGCATGTTACGATAGATATGAAATGAGGACAAAAACAATAATAGTTGTTGAGAAATATTGGTTTCACATTTTGGCACAAAGCCAGCGATTTTGGTGGTGTGTTAGTTGGTTTTATTTACTCCAATACTCAACTATTACTTATTTTATTAACCCTGAAAGGATAAAGGTAAAGCAGAATGATTAAAACAAATAAAACATAAAAAGTAAAAAGTATTTTATATTCCTCACCAATGGAAAAAGAATGATCTGGAAATGAAATTCTTCAAAGATGCCAGCTGCAAGGTAGTCTCTTCACACAGAAAATTCATAAAAAAGGTAAAAGAATGAAGATTGAAAGAATTTTGACATTGCATTTTCTTATTTAGACCATTTTTATATATAGACTCCAGCAGAGCCATTTCTGGATTTTTCAGGACAACAATGAGTTTACATCCTATCCTTAACCACACTGTTTCTTGATAGCCAGACACCAGGTGGAGAGTTAACTGTGACTTCTATTTGATTCTTTCAATCCTATTATTATATATATATATATATATATATATATATATATATATATATATATATACAGAGAGAGAGAGAGAGAGATTCAACAGGTGGGATCTAAAGATGCTCAATGTAAAAAACACTTAGTAGTGCTCAAATGGTTTGAACTTACTCTCTAAAATATTTATTGAGGACTAAGTTCGCTAGGTAAACTGCTTACTTCCTCTTTCTACCTACTTCAATTTGCCTTTTTCTACCATTAAATCCCCTGCATTATTATCTAAAATGTTAGGTGACAATCTCTCCACACTGAAGGCAAGGGCCAGATTTACGGTAATGTTTGTATGCATCCACCACTGGTTGCATATTCTTGACTTTTTGCACGCTCCATCTGTCAACATTACAACTATTATGTATTTCCAGCTCTCCAGAAACAGCTGTTGAACCTGAAATACCATGCCCTCTTCCCCTAGTTTTCTGCATTTTTGTATTCCATGTAAATCTGTTCTGTAAATATTTATTTGCTTATACATGAATATTCATTTTCCGAATATTTTTGGTGTTTCTTTCTCTCTCTATATATACCCCAATATATATTTACATGCATATATGTATGGATACTTTATATATCAAGTCCAAGCATATTTATTTGTTTACTTCCACATTATCTCTGTTCTTTCTCTCTCTATCTCTCTCTCTCTCTCTCACACACACACACACACACACACTCTCTCTCTCTCTCTCTCCCTTTTTTGTCACTCTTTCTCTCTCTCTCCCCTCTCTATCTAACTCTCTTTCTCTCTCTGCATATATATATATATATATATATATATATATATATGCAGAAAAATTCTTATTAATCCAAACAAGTGGAGGAATAGGAGAAATGAAGTTGAAATTACACAGAGAATATATTAGAATTAATTAGAAGTTAATTATATTTAAATTATAAGAATACACTTGCTTGGTTTCACATTAAATTTGCAATACTTCATAGAATATGGAGCTGTGTCACAAATTATGTCCATTATTCTGGCTGATGGTGTCTCGTTTAACTATAGTTATTGTTGTTGTGTGGCACAGGTCACTCTTGATAAACCGTTTCTATAATCTAGCACATTTTGGTCAACACTATTGTATATATCAGGAAGGACATTGTCTACTGTATTCTCTAAGATTTAGCATGCTGGTTGTCATCTGAAGCCAATTTACTTCCTATTTCTAGCATACCAAAGAACCATGTAGTAGTTCCAGCATTGTTATGTTTGCTTACAATAGGTGAAATTTGAGAATCTAGAGAAGCTAAAACTTCTATGGAATTTCCACCATTTCCTTAATCTACCATTTCTTTGCTTCTCAGTTGCTTTATTCCCATGTCTGCAATGGTAGAGTGTGTAGACCTAATGATCAAAGGCATTCAAGTTGTGACCATCCTGTCCTTTTGTAAAGACATCGCGTATGTAGGACTATCATATTCAACATGTTGTCCTCACTTTTTCTATGATGGAAAGGTATGATATTAAATTGGATTTGGCTGCTATTTCTAGCACAGCCAACGACTATATGCCAGTCTCTCCTGCTTGCCCCGTGTCTCAGTTACTTCCCTTGGTGATCTTATGACAGTATCTACTGACACTGTTTACAATTAATGACATTTTAATGTAAACATTTGTCATTCCTTGTTTCATTTAATTTGCTTCTCACCTGCTTTTGTTTTTGCCAATGTTTTCTCTGACCAACTTGATTCAAACTTGTGCCCCTGCACTCAATGCAAAGCAAATATTTCCATGAGTTTTTCGTTTTCACAGTTAGAGAAAAATTCCCTTTCTTTGGTAATTCACGTTTCATTTATGTTGACACTAATCCCTGCAGAATAAGTGGCAGCAGGTTGTATTATCTTGCACCATATGGCCATTAATTATAGAAGATTAGTTAAAGTGGGGGGAGGGGTTATAATATAAATACAAACTTTATATTATGCAATTAATAAAGATTTCTTCGACTAATGCAAATATGAAGAATTTGTATAATCAATTGAATTAACGCCATAACATGTTTGGTGCTTATTTTATTGACCACAGATATCTTATTCACCCCAGAGTAATGAAAACCAAAGTTGATCTTCTGCAAGGATCTAATCTCAGAAGGTAGAGGAATGGCAACTAAATACTGAAAAGTTCTAGTTTGGCATGCTTGCACTTCTGGTGTTCCATTAACATTTAATTAATTGCAATGCTAGGAATACAATAAGGTTTAAGAGTATAGTCAAGTCACATTGACCAGTGTATATAACTGGTATTTATTTTATTAAATTGAGAATGAAGAAAAACAAAAACCAAACTGACAGAATTATAATTCCACAATAGAAATAAATATATAAAAATAATTTTAGTCAACCAATTGAATCTCCTACAGCATCTAATTTATGATCATCATCATCGTCATCATTTAGTCCTTGCCAGCATGGGTTGAGTGGTGTCTCAGCATCTTGCCATCCAATGTGCATCTTCATCATCTGACATACTAAATAACAAAAAAAAAACTGATTCTTTTATTGTATAGGGTGACCTAAAAGTAGGTTTACAGTTATCACGTAGGCACTTAAATTTATTTTATTACATTTAAATTTCTATCTTACTAACTGCAAAGGGAGTTTGACAAAATTAACTAAATTAGCATAGAATAATGGTTTCATATTTCTTTTATAATTAAGATCTTAACTGTTAATATATGAATGTGAAAGAAATATTTGAATAACTGTAAACCTATTTTGGGGCCACCCTGTATATGTTGTTTCTTATGATCTGACCTTCATGACTGGATGTTTTTCCTGTCACTAGTCTACTTTGTGAACTAGATACATTTTATTATACTGCTGTTACTAAAGTGGTTGTCCCAAACAAAACTAAAACCTCCCTTATTCTCTTTTATTTACAATTTTTGCAAATCAATATTCATTTATTATTATTATCTTTGTTTATTTTCAACATTTTTTGTGTTTTTTTGTTTATTATTTTTTAAATTTCTTTCCATTTAGTAATGTATTTTTAATTTCACTCTTTAGTCAGGGATGGAGGGGCAGTGCCCACGAACTTTTAAACATGTATTTATTTTTTCAGAGCCTCAGAAACTGATGCGATAAAGGAAGTTATCTTTAAATTCAAGACCTGCCCAAATACTTTGAATAAAGGGAACTCTAGTAAAGGTACCCAGCATTTAGGTATTTGTGGTGTTAAAATGGACGAAGAATTAAGTTTAACCCATAAGAAATCCAACTACAGAACCATAACAAATACTACAGAACATTTCAACCAATGTTCCAGCAATTCTATCAATCCCTTGCACTGGAATGGTACTTTATTTTATCAGCTCCTTGAAAAACTGGCAAGGGTTACGGAAAAGAACATCTAGCTGTAAAACGATGTCTCAAAAATATATTCATCTAACCCATGCTAGCATGGAAAAACAGATGTAAAAATGAATGAACAAATGAAGAAGAGTGGAAAGCAAAACTGACCTCAGTAGGATTCCAACTGATAATGTAGTGAACCAAATCAAATTCTGCAATTTTGTCTTATGCTATAAAGACTCTGTTAATTAACAATCTTATTTGTTAATTAGATGTCAAACATTCTGGATAAGGTGTTTGGCTACCAGTCTCTAGGTTGTTGTAGTATGTGCTTTGATAGAACAGTATGGTGTTTCATAAATAATACAAATTATGTTAAATTTTATACATAAAGATTATTTGACCTCATCAGATAAACACAGTTGAACCAGCATTTGCCAAGACCAAAGATGCCTGAGTGAATAAAAATTTTTGAGTAAAAACATTCACTGATATTATAACTTGAAATGATGGTCATTCCCATCAATTTCAATGAAAAAAGTTTGAAGGAAAGAATAAAAATATAAAAAAGGGAAGCTGCATTTATTTGTAATGGATGCATAAATATAATTTGAGTTGTGGAATGGATTTTGCTATGAAGTTACTTTGGGGACATTGATGATTCTGATTTTTGCCTGGGATTGGTCAAATGTATCTGTTGATTACAGGATAGTTCTTTTATTGTTCTCTTTCTTCAACTCAAATTGTTGAGATGCATCATGATACATTTTATGGCTCCCAGATTGATCTAGGCAATAACTTTCCTGAGATGTTACATTAAGCTGTATGGATTTTAGTGATTGTTTCAACCTAGCAAGGGTCTTCCTTCACTGTGGAATCCCACAACATGTTGGCCACACAAAACATTCACCAATACAGTAACTTAAAATAAAAATTGGATAAATAAATTTTCAGAGATGCCTTTAGTTAAGTGCAAAGAATTTCAGGAGCCAAAAGAATGCTAAATTAACAATTCTTGTTAGGGTGGCAGATTAGGGAATTGGATAGAAGCATCAGACAAAATGCCTTGCAGTATGTTGTTCTGGTTCTTTGTCTTTTGAGTTCAAATTCATTAAGGTTTACTTTGGATTTCATCACTCCAGGGTAGATAAAACAAAATAACCAGTAAAATATCAGGTTTGATGCTATCGTCTAATCGTAACCTCGAATTTTAAGGTATGTGCCAATGTTTGAAATAATCATTATTAGAGAGCATTATTATAAGCACAGTTATTAGAGATACACAAAATGCTTTGCAATATTTGATCTGCAACTTTATGTTTTGAGATTAAATCCCACTGAAGTCTCAACTTTAGCTTTCTACCTTCCCAGGTTGATTAAATAAAGTAACAATCAAGCATTGGGTTTGAGGCTATCAAATAATCCTCTTCCTCGAATTTCTGGCCCTGTGTTACATTTATTTTACAAAATATTAATTCTTGTCAAGAAGAACAATGCAGATAACTCTAAAACCCAAATAACTAAATACTGAAAGGTTTTGGGTGAATACAGTGGGAAACAATTCCAAACAGGCTTCAGCCTTATTAGACCTCCTCAACAATATATAACTTAACCAATACATACCAAAACATAAGACTACTGAGAATCTCCTAGGTTTTGTTATTTATTGGTTTTAGTGTTTTATTTTGATTCAAATCAACAGAATAAATCAAACTCAGCTCAGTGAGCTAACAAAATGCTTATTGATTTAAAATACCACTGTTTACTGCATCAGAAGTTTTGTGTCTTGGCTTCCGATGCCGAGCGTGGTCAATATCGATGAAACCTAACTCTCACACTTAGTTATCCAATAACTAACTTGGCTGTCTATAGTTCTCTGTCCTCTACTTAACTCTACACAAACCAGAGTTTATCATCAACTTTTTGATTCATGAAAGCATTGACATTATATAATAATGTATATGAGCATTAAAATATTGTACTGTAAAATTACCATTTTATCAGGAAGTTGAGACAAAATGAAAAGCAGTAAAATGCAATTGCTCCCATACATAAACATCTCTTCTGACACACACCCCTACAGGCTGTTTAGATGCTGTATAAAACAATAGCATATACACAGGTATACACACAGTGTTTGCACATAGATTCATACATGCACGCTCAACTACTTTTGTTAGGGCTGTAAATAGAGAGGAAGTGAATTAGACTATAAAATAGGCGTAAAAGAATATAAAGGTAGAACATATTTTAACCATTAAACCATAAACACATATTTTTTGCTTGCTTGCTGTTTAAATATCATTTTTTTTCCTACTTTCTCCTATGGGATATTTTTCTTTTTTTCTTTTTTGTTAGTGCAATTGTTTTTATATCAGAAAGCACTTTTTACAGCCTAATTACTCAACCGTGAAGGAAGGGTGGAACCTGTTTAATTTTTCAACTGAATGCCCTTCCTACAACCACTGACCACTTTAATAAGAAGTTAGGGTAAAACCTGTTCTGTTAGTCAAGAATACTATCTTGAACATGGTTGCAATTAAAGAGTTGTTATAGGAGTAAAGTTTGAGTCATATACACATATACAAACATACATGCATATATACACACATGTATATATGCATAGCTGTATAACTATCTATCTATCTACCCCACTCACTCTGTCTGTCTGTCTGTCTGTCTCTCTCTCTCTCACACACACACACCATATATGTATGTGTGTATATATATATATATATATATATATATATATATACATGTGTATTATTATTATTATTTTTATTATTATTATTATTATTATTATTATTATTATATATATATATATATATATATATATATATATATATAGAGAGAGAGAGAGAGAGAGAGAGAGAGAGAGAGAGAAGTATATGTAGGCATGTTTGTGTGTGTTTCGTGTTCTTCCTAAAATCCACTTCATTTCCAAAATATACCAGATGAGAGTGATATAGTTTGGAAAATCCATTAAACATTCACCCTGCAATGTAACCTTCTCAAGTAATTTCTTTTTTCACCGTTTTCATAATCTCTCTGCGCATCAGCACCAAAGCCTTGCCTTGCACTCTAATTCTGAGGAAGTTCCTCTCTTTTTGAAACTATTGAACTGCCCAACTCACAATAAATTCTTTCTCACAAAAACATTCACTTGCAGTTCATGCTTTAAGCTGTTTCTTGCACTAAACCAAGGTTAATAGGTGTATTACACTGGTTTTGATCCGCTAATCAAATTGATAATAGTCGTTCTATGACAATAATTAAACCACTGTGTTGCTTAGTGACAATTGTCACTTTCATTGGAATGGAGACTCTTCTCATCCAAGCTACAAATCATGTCCATTAATCTTATTTGTTCTCTTAGATTGTCCTGATTGTTGACTGATTAACGCTTAATGCTTTTCCAATGTTTGCTGAATTATCTTTATTATTTTCATTTCAATTTCAATTGTGGCCATTTACTTTTTCTTTGAAGCATCGCTATTGGGGCATGGTTACAAGGGTAAACACAAAAACACACCAGACACACACACGTACATGCGCAAAATAATGATGATAATAATATTAAACCAAATAGCATGAATACCAGGTCAGCATAATATTTTTGTGATCCAACTTAAAATGGCAATGTGTTGTCTTTGTTTGAGCGAATGAAAGATGAAATATATAATGTTCTGATGGGCCTAGCAAAGTAGTTTGTTCATTATTACCAAACACTGGAGGTGATGCAATTTTTTAATATATTAGATGTTTTGGAGGTTGTTAGTCTTTCAACCATGAACACAGGGGGCTGGTTTACAGTAATGCTTGTATGCATCCACAACTGGTTGCATCTCTTTAACTTTTTATCCTCTCCATTTAGTTTTCTGTACTTTTTGTACTCCATGTAAATTTGTTCAATAAATATATAAATATTTCTATGCTGATACATGAAATGTTCATCTGACTATTTTCAATTTTGCTTCCCTCTGTATATGTCCTTTAATATATTTATGTGTATATATGTATGTCTATTTTATATAACAATCCTAAGCATGTTTATCTGTTTATTTGCCTCACAACCAGTTCATCTGGATTGCTCTTACAGCAATTCTTTACCCTGCACACTTAGTCCTCCATAAAGACTTTGAAGTTTAAGTTCAAATTATTAGAGCATGGATACATGTTTTCTATAATGAGAATGCTCAGAACTCACGTGTTGACTACATATATATATATATATATCTGTTAAAATGGTAATATAATAAATTCTAGACAGGAGCAAACATTGAGATGCTTGCACATGAATAAAATTACATTTGCCAAATATAAATGAGTAATCATCATTTAAACTATACAAAGTTTTAAAATGATGGACTGAAAATGATTATCCAGTAAGAACTTAAAATAGAAATTGTTTGTGTCTGACTCAATTGACAACTCCATATTATACAATGCAGAGGGGTACCAAGTCAAGATCTTTAAGAGATTGCACCACTTTATAGTAGGGTTGCAATTGCAACAGTAACTAATGGTTAGTGACACAATATCTATGTCCGATAAATTGCAAACAAGGGAGTTAGCGACTCCCATCTAGCAGCGGCAAGACCGGTAGACCTGCTGGTTTCAGGGTCTCACCCTTTCTCAGTACTGGCAGTCGTTTGTCCCAGTTTGCAATTCATAAATAAATAAGAATTGTTGTTCTTTGACTGGATTCATTCTCCTTGCATTCGCTGCAGCCATCACCAGGTTTTAGAAAAAGTTGCAACTTATTTAGACCATGCTACAGCATTTCTTTTAACATGTCAAGTTGACGATAGAGCTTCTACATGATCACTGGATTTGCTAGGAATAGCAGTCAGATTTTTTTCTCGATTCACAATCTACTTTCTTACAAAAATAAGAAGTCAATGAAGACACATCATTCTACGTGATCTCTACACTGTGTCCAGAAAAGAAATGAAATGTGCACAGTTGGAATTTTTTCTTATTGTAAGTTGGCTTGATCAACAACAACAAAAACAACAACAATAACTGCAACAACAAAGACAACCAGGACATCAACTACTTAGCATTCGGTTTACTTCTTTGATGTTCCATTCCTTCAGCAATTCAGCCAACTTTTCTTTAATTTGTATTTTTTTTTTTTTTTTTTTTAGTTGTATCATTGATTTCTTACTTAAAGGATGCTAATTTACAGGATAGAAATGGGTCTTTGTGATGTTTGGGAATTCCTCAAGCAAAATTACAAGACCAAGATATTGTAACTGAGTCACAAGTTGGGTTTGCTGGGTTCTTGCTTCTACTTTGAGTTGTTATACAACCCAGGTCAGTTCTGTTTGAGACAATCTTTTTAATCAGACAACTATGTCTGTACCATTTCATAGTTAGAATACTAATCTTTACCAAAGGCAAGAATTCCCAATAAGGTTAAATAAGAATTCATTGAAACTCTGGAAAATTTGATAATTTTTGTAGCATTGGTTGTTTTTGGTTTGGTACAAGGCCAGCTGTTGAAATGGTAAAAATGCTTGGTTTTTGGAATCTGATTTCAGTTTCTGATATGCATTTATTCATCTCAGTTGAGATGAATATCAACCCTAGGAGGATTTGAACTCAGGACTCTATGTGGTAGAAAACTAAATGTTCTTCTGTCTTACCATTTCAGCAAAACTTTGTTTAATAATGGAATGATGATTTTTAATGAGATCAAGGTCAGTTTTTTGAATGAAGAATCACATTGGTGTAAATTGATTTTTCTTTTTACCATTTTATTGATTCCAAAAGGATGAAAGTCAAAACCAATCAATGTAGGATTTCAACTTGGAGCAAAGAACTAAATTTAAATACTGTAAAGTCTTTGATCCAATCTTTAATCTGGTAACCATATCCAGCCCTGGGTTCCAAAGGTATCTTCACTACTCGCCTACATTCTACAATGTGGATCTACTGGAATATATTGCAAAACTTTTCTTGGAAGATTTCTTCTTTATTTCAAAAAATATGCAAAGTATATTTGAGTGTCATACAATTTCCAGACACCAAAGTCTCTCAAAGAATTGCCATGAGCGATGTTGATTTGTATCCAGCTGTTTCAAATTGCATTCAATATAAACTGAGAGAATTTTCTGGAATTCTTTCACTTGGTTCACTCATTGGAGTGCAACCCTGCTGGGGCACCACTTTGAAGAATTTAGTTGAAGAAAGTAACAGCTGTAAGTATATTGAAGTCTAGTGACTGTTCTATCAGTCTCTTTTGGAAAACCATTCAGTTATAGCGATATAAACTGACCGATATTGGTTATCAATCACTTGAGGACAAACACAATATACACATATACACACTTATACATGCCTACATACATAAATACATGCACACATAGATACATACATACACACACACACATACATACATACATACATACATGCATGCATACATACATATATACATACATGCATGCATACATACATATATACATACTTATATGATATTCTTTTATTCTTTTATTTGTTTCAGTCATTTGACTGCGGCCATGCTGGAGCACTACCTTTAGTCAAAGAAATCGACCCCAGGACTTATTCTTTGTAAGCCTAGTACTTATTCTATCGCTCTCTTTTGCTGAACTGCTAAGTTACGGGACGTAAACACAACAACATCAGTTGTCAAGCGATGATGGGGCAACAAATACACACACACACACACACACACACACATACACACATACACACACGTGGCCGTTGCCAGTACCTCCTGACTGGCCTTCGTGCTGGTGGCACGTAAATGCACCCACTACACTCTCTGAGTGGTTGGCATTAGGAAGGGCATCCAGCTGTAGAAACTCTTCCAAATCAGATTGGAGCCTGGTGTCGCCATCTGGTTCACCAGTCCTCAGTAAAATCGTCCAACCCATGCTAGCATGGAAAGCGGACGTTAAACGACGACGATGATGATGATGATGAGGATATATTATATACAATGGGCTTCTTTCAGTTTCCATCCATCAAATCCACTCACAAGGCTTTTGTCAACCCAAAGACACTTGCCCAAGGTGTCATGCAGTGGGACTGAACCCAGAACTATGTGGTTGGGAAGCAAGCTACTTACCACACACCCACCCCTGCACCTATATATGATATATATATATATATATATATATATATACATTTATCATGAGATGATGATGATGATATTATACACACACACACATACACACACACACACACACATACACACACACACACACACACACACACAGATACACACATACATACAGGCTTCTGCAGAGTTTCCCTCTACCAAATTTATTCACAAGACATTGATTAACTGAGGGCTGTCATAGATGACACTTGCCCCTGATGTCACACTGTGGGACTGAACCTGAAACCACATGGTTGCAAGTCAAGCTTTTTAACCACTCAGCCATGCCTGCAACACACCAACCATTAATTTTTAGTTTAATTTTATCTGTTATTAGAATCTTCAGAATGTTCACATGTCATTACTTCTTATTAAAATATATTTCTTTGGAGTTAAGTATCGAGCCATCTTGAGCTTACATATGCATGCCATCAGCATTTTAACCTTTGCTGTAGTTGGACTTCACTAAACTTATTGATTTCCGCAGTGCTGAAAGTTATTTTAATCAGTATATCAATGTCCCAAAAGCAAGAACACTGGAGTGATTGTAGTAAATTTAATTACGGACTGCCCTATTGGTCTTCTGCTGTGAATAGGTTCACTGACTGAGTCACCCATCAATACCGTGCGTTCATTCTCCTTTAACTTGTATAATTTCTCATGTCAACTGCAGACACTTCTCTTGTAACAGTAGTTACAGCTTAACTTTGCATTCTCGCTCCTTTGCTTTACGATGGTTTCTGAGATTGTAATTCTTCACAAAATATTTTCCAGTATAGTGGCGACTGTATTTCTTATGGTTCACAGATAGAAACTGGATTGTAGTTTAGTAGCATATTTGACAACCGGTAGAATTGTTGGCACGTTGTATGTTATCTTTGGCACTGCATAACATTTGTAGCTTACTTAGATACTTAACTTACATTGGAATTGCCCACCTGCCAGTAAAAAAGTACCACAGGATGATGTGATTCACTGCTATAAACAGTAATTTACCAACTTTTAGTTGCAGCACTGTGTTCAAGACTTCCTGCAGGAAATTACATGTGATATTTTTGTATTATTGACTCTCATTCACTTTCAACAGAATAAACCAAGCGATAGAAGTAGTGACCAGTAGAAGTTCACACACACACACACACACACACACACACACACACACACACATCTATATACATAGATGAATAGATTGATAGAAAGAGAGAGAGAGAGAGAGAGAGAGAGAGAGAGAGAGAGAGATGTAAAGAATCATACTGCAGCTCTTTTCACTGAAGGTCAAGTTAGATGTAATACTCACTTAGCATTATCTTTGGTCAAAAAGGGCAAAATATTCTTTTTACATTTATTTGTTTGACTCATTAGAATGTGGCCATGCTGGGGCACCACCCTGGATAAATTTTAGTCGAATGGTTCAATCCCAGTATTTATTCTTTTTAAAGTGTGGTGCTTATTCTATCAGTCTCTTTAGCCAAGCTGGTATGTTACAGGGATGTAAACACACCAGCATCGGTTGTCAAGCAGTGGTGGGGGACAAACACAGACACAAACACATGCACACGCACTTATATACGCAACAGGCTTCTTTCAATTTACCAAATCCATTCACAAGGCTTTGGTCGGCTCGAGGCTATGGCAGAAGACACTTGCCTAAAATGCCACACAGTGGCACTGAACCCAGAACCATGTGGTTGGGAAGCAAGCTTCTTATCAAACAATCACGCATGCACCTATCATAGTATAATCATTTGTGTATACAAAAAGTGTGTGTGTGTGTGTGTGTGTGTGTGTGTGTGAATGGATGCCTTAACTCCTTGAAATAAAATCTTTTCAATTTTGATTCAAAGTGAACCCCTATTTGATCCAAAGAAACAGGATTTTTTCCAAAGATCTAAAGTTTATTATATTTATTCTTCAACAATCTGTTGTTTCTATAATCAATAACTTGGTCACTGATAGAAGAAATAAAAACAAATTGATATCATAAGGTTTTGATAATTAAATGTAATGCTATGGCACAATGGTGCAAGACAAAGGACACCTTGGGGTGCCTCAGCATAATAGTGCAACACATTGGGCACCTCAGAGTGTCACAGAAATATCAAAAAAATGTTATTTAAGATTTCAGAAAAGAAAATGTTTAATGATTGTTTAAATATCTCAAACAATGTATTATTTATAATTTTACTATACACAGGTGTAACAATAAACAGGTGTTATTAATAGACCAAACGAAACAATAGATTTCTTTGTTTTCTATGTTTTAAACTTTGAAACATAGTTTTTGGTTGTTTTATGGTAAGAAGTTTGCTTTCCATCCATGTGACTTTGAGTTCAATCCCATTGTGTGGCACTTTGGGCAAGAGTATTCCACCATAGTTTCAAGCTGACCAAAAGCCTTTATGAGTGGATTTGGGAGCTGGAAATGGTAAAGAAGTCTATCATATATATGCATGTGTGTGTGTGTGTGTTTGTGTGCTTGCCCTCACCACCACCACCACTTGACAAATGGTGTTTGTTATATTACATCTCCATAACTTCATGGTTCAGCACAAAAGACCGATAGAATAATTACCAGGCTTAATAAAAGTATTGGGGTCAATTCATTCAGTTAAACCCTTCAAGATAGTGCTCCAGCATGGCCACAATTCACTGAATAAAACAAGTAAAACATAAAAAATAAAACATGCACAATTCTCCTGTATTTGCTAACCTTCCATGTAAAGTGCATCATTAATTTTGAATTCATGGGGTGCATCACAGGACAGTGAGAATTGAAACAGCGATCATATATTCAGGTTCAAATTAACCCAAATGTATAAAGATATATTTTTGAAGCAGTTTTTAACTTTCTGTCCAAAATGCACCAAAAATCTTTAAGTTTCCATGTAAAATACATTGTAAATGTTTCTTACAATCTCAGTTCACACTTCCGTATCACTAAGACTGAGAACATTTGTCATAAATTAATAAAGATCTCTTCTGTAAATGGTGTAATTAGTGAGTAATCAGAGAATAGTTAATGTGTTATGCTTTTGCTTAGCCTTAAATCAATTTTGATTGAATGGTTCTAAGATCAGTTATTACCACAATAACAACTGTCTCTTTAGAAATAGGTCTATCTAAGACTACATTTTATGTCACCATTCATATCACACGAAAGATGATGATGATACGACTTCAATTTACATAAGATGGCAGGATTCAATTTAAAGGAAATTCATCTGGTGTTTCTTGGAGATCAGTAACAGCAGGTGTTGCCCATTCAAAGAACTATGCCAACACAACAAGTGTAAGGAAATACAAATGCACTCAACCTGACAAACACTTTATCTAAGCTCTGGTCAAGTGGTCATTCTAGTATTGCAATTGTTAAGTGTTATAGTCTTCTCCTATAGCCTCCGGCTGACTAGAAGATTTGGTAGACGGAAACTGAAAGAAGCCCATCGTATATATATATATATATATATATATATATATACACACATATGAAAGGCAATACCCCAGCATGGCTGCAGTCAACTGACTGAAACAAATGAAAAAGAATAAAAGAATAAGAATATTAATAAACATATCAGATCGTGTAATACCTTTACCAATTCCATTAATAAACTCTGTCAACATTAAACCAAAACAAAAAAAAAAAGTGTGGGCTTTGCCCCCAAATTATTTATAACACATCAGCCAAATGCATAAAAATACAATCACAGATTTTATTCATGCATGCTAACATTTAAACCAAGATTATTGTCTTAAAGCAACATCTTCCATGGAATGTTGTGAAGAAATTATAAAGAATTTCCTTGAAACAAGATCACAACAGAAGGCTGTTCTGAGTTGCTGTAAAAGCTGTAATAGTCACAATATCAGTCGTAATAGCAATAGCAATGACATAATGACCATCTCTCCTGAATCTAACCCAAATTGAATAATGTTACACAGCAAGCACTAGAATTGGAATCGGTTCAGACGAATGCTGATCACTAGAATTAGAATCGGTTCAGACGAATGCTGATCACTAGAATTCACATCCAACAAGTTTTACTAATCTGGTATCAGAATCACTTCAAGTTGATCAATCTAATTGAAATTATTCGCTTCATCTATCTGCTATTAGAATGAATTATTCAAGTATTTTCATGCTGTTAAGATTTATAAACAACAGGATTGTCCAGTCAAGGAAGCTGTTTGTCATTCATGTGAAAACATAGAATGACAACTCAAAATCATAGCAAACTAACAACAACAACAACAACAACAACAACAACAACAATAATAATAAGTCATTAAGTGCCATTTTTGCTGCATTGGTAGCTATTGTTCAAATTTTACTTTACAGTCAATTGTTTACATTTACAATGAATAATAAAAATGTTGAAGCTTTAATTGGTTCAGGAAGTAGAGAAGATTTATTTGCACCTCTCTTGTCATCAATGTGAATTTGCCTATTAAGTCTACTTCTCTAATTATTATGGTTTCTTTAACACACAACAAAGTAATTAGAGGTTTGAAAGCAATTAGATGTTGTTCTTAATGACAATATTTATACAAGAATTTTCTGTGATTACAGAAGTGTTTCCTTCCTGAATATCTTGTCATAACCGGGAAGTCTAACATGAAACTTCTTTTTCTGACTTCCATGTAATGTAGAATTTATTGGCAAAATAAATTTTGCATTATAGAATTCCATGTTACAGTGAGATTTTCAAAATCATAATGTTTCCATAAGGTCTGCAAAAAGATCAAATTTGCAACAATGGAATATTTTTGTGTTCTTTTGTTATTTTATGTCTCTTCATAAAAGTGTGTACTTCTCTAATTGTCATAATTAACGCCATGTTTTATGTTTGCTCATACGATTTGAATCAGCATATATTTGGGAGCAGAGTTCATCCGGAAAAGTCAGAAGCACCACATCTTGCTTGAGTTTCATTTTTTATTTGTGGCTTTGCTTCTACGGCTGAATGCCCTTCTTAACAACAACAACCTCTTTACAGAATGCATCAGATACATTTTATTATATTATTAGTTCTAGAGAGATGTTATGCCACTTCAGAAGAGTAAAAGATCTTCATACTCTTACATTTAACATTTATTAAATGTCTTTTTAGTACAATTAAAAATTTTTTTAAGGTTTTCAGTAAAAGTTGTAAAGCTGTCCTGCTTTTAATCAATCTTATTCTAAAAAAGATAATTTGGTTTTTGGAAACTAATCATTTTATTGAAACTGTGGTTGATGTTCTTAAGTTTTAGTTGTGAAAAATCCTAATAAACTAAGAATGGTGTAAGTTTATTGATAACTCTTAACCAACTGCTCATTCTGGATATTTATCCCTTGCTTTTAATTTCAATATTGGTAAAGAATATCAGAGAATTCTCCACCACCCTCTCCTCTTACCAACTTCATTCTTCCACCTACATTCATCACACACATTCACTTCTCCTTCAGTTACAGGGGCTTCTTTGGGCTCATAGCCTGGCAAGTTATGAAGCAATTCTCGTTAGAACAGGTGCCATTAAAAAGAAAGGTGTTCAATCCACTCTGTAAAGTGGTTGGCATTAAAAAAGTCATCCAGCCACAGAAACCATGCCCAAGCAGACACTGGAATCCAATACAGCGCTCTGATGTATTGGATCTTGTTGAACTTATCCAACCCAAGCATTCAAAATGATAGGTGTTAAATGATGATGATGATGATGATGATAATAACGACCTCTTCATGTTACTTATTACAACATTTATCAAAGGCCTCCTCTAAAGAAGCAATTATCAATCTGAGATCAGTTTGATTTGACCTAAATCTTATCAGTTAATCAGGCTGAATTCAAATAAAATAGGGCTGCAGAACTTTACTACTGGCAACCATAATGAAGGACTATAATGCACTCAAAAACGGTCTCCACTTTGGATTTTAATGATTCCCTCCATAAGCTCTGATTTATACATATTTGACAATCCCGTTTATGAAGAGAGCAATTTAGAAACTAAGTGCTCCCATTAGAGTGGCTGTATACAGACACACACACATATATGTATATAAGATATACATATGTATGTGCATGTATATATATATATATATATATATATATATATATATATACACACACACACATATGCACAAATAGTTAAATGCATGTGTATAATGATATTGATGTGTACGTATGGGTAAAGCTATGACATTAAAATTGATCATGCTCCCATTGTTGATAAACACACACATGTACATATATATGCACACTCACAAACACATACACATGCATGCACACACATATTCAAGCACACACATATGTACACATTATACATACACATACATACACAGTCATTTCAAGATGACATTCTTTGAAGAAAACTTCTAACATGAAAGTGAGAGTAACAAGTACATCGTGGTGAATTTTCCAACTTCTTCACTGGACTAAATCATTAGAAATATTACCATCTTTTAGAAATCTACTGAATCAAATGGATTTACACACACGCACACACACGCACACACACACACACACACATAAATCTTCCACATTTTCCATATGCTTCCTTCTCAACTTTTCGTGTTTCTTCTCTCATTCAATTTTTTTAGTTCTTTATGATACGTGCTTTGTGCCTGATGAATATGTCTGAGATATTTCTCAACATATGGAACTATTAGTAGCACTTTAATACATGTATTGTGTCCTTTAAATAATAATACCTATCTCTCACCAGATGGAATACTTTATTAGTTTGTGTGTGTGTGTGTGTGTGTCTACATGTGTGTGTTTGACAAGTGGTGTTGGTGTGTTTTATGTCCCTGTAACTTAGTGGTTCAGCAAAAGAAACCAATAGAATAAGTACCAGGTTTAGTAAAAAAAGTCCTGGGGTCGATTCATTCAACTAAAATTTCTTCAAGGCAGTGCCCCAGCATGGCCGCAGTCTAATCACTGAAACAAATAAAAGACAAAGGATAAACATTACATTATACACACCTGTAAAAGTAAACTGGGGCTGCATGAAATGAAGAACTTTGCTTAAGGATGGAACATGTAGACTGAGTCAGGAATTGAACCTTTGATCTTGTGATCACTAGTCCAGCATCCTAACCCCTAGGCCACATGCCTTTGCACACACACATACCTACATACACAGATGTTTATATGTGTGTGTGTGTGTGTGTGTGTGTGTGTGTATGTGTGCATATGTACATGCGGTGCACATTTACTGCTGTGTTAAAAGTGGTATGAACTAAAACTATTATAAATTATCTTGTTCTGTATCCAAACCTTAAGGGCATAGATACAAAGCAATCTTATATTACAGAAATGTGTGTGTGTGTGTGTGTGTGTGTGTAAACTTAATGGGAACTGAGAATTAGTTTCATATAACATGTGGCGGGAATGTCTAAAGATAATTATCCATCAGGATATTAGCCTCCCATTCAAATTGATGCTATTTACATTACTTCAATCCCACAGGCAGTTTCAATGAGATAATTTGACCTGTATTTTGCTGAACGCTTTCCTTCAATGAGGAAATCTATAATGCTTAGCTATAAATGGTAAAATTTCAACAGTGGAATCTTTAAATAGCATAAATACCTGATGTGTATTAGTAAAATAATCCTGATCATGTAATTGTCTTTCACTCAACATTATGTATTGATTTCTTCATTTGGTAAAGGTCTGGGAATTGTAAAGATAGAGAATTGTCATTGCCTGATGGTTAGGAATTTCTCAAGGTCAATGATTCTCAAAGAGTAAGGTGAGGGGATATTGGCTACCAATGGTTTCATTGTTTACTTTTGGATCCTAGTTCAATGGTCTCCCTGGAAATAACCTAAATATTATGATATTCCAGTTTATAAATCTGGGCTCCAGTGTTATTAGCAGTTTCTTGCGACTGTAATTATGCTACATTGTTGGCATAACTCTGAGAGTCCAGTCTTCAAATACCATTTCAATGAAAGAATACAATGGTGTGATTTCTCCATTTCGGTCTTTTAGCTTATATGACAACCAGAAGGAAGAATTACAGGTAGTTTGGTGAATTTAGCAAAGGTCAGCTAAGTATTATTATCTCAGATACAACTCTGAAATAGTGCCAAGGTACATTATGCCAAATACTTAGCTAATTTTTCCCTACTCTAGTGATTTGGTCAGCCATGTTTCAGCTCTAATATATAATAGAATCTTCTCCAGTGGCAACCCGATGCGTTTGGCTGCCAACTCAGGCTTCACAGTTTGTCAAGTTGAGAAGGGCAAAATCTCAATGTATGGGCCCTACTATGACAGATTTGTGGTCAAGCCCATGGCAGTGAAGATCTTGACCCCTGTGTTCTTGACCACTGGACTACATCCCTGCTTATTATTATCAGGGCAGCAATGGCTATCTGCAAGGTGCAAACTCTGTTAGTTAGAGTAACTGTCCCACCATGTCTCTTTCACCGTTCTCTGGATATGTAACTATATGCATGAGAATACATACATAAAACACACAAATCTACACACACATACATACATGCAAACAAAAATACCTTATTGTTGATGTTGAAATTCCAATGAAGGGACCTTGGATCTAGGTTAGAAACCGCTTCTTTCTCTATTGGCAAGAAATCTTGAAATATACTGAATAATGACATACATATGTGCGTACGTACAGACTTATATACATATATACGTACATACATACATGTAAAAATACATACAAACATACATACATACATACATACAAACATACATACACAGATAAATGCAAAACAGATGCCATAATCTTCTCAATCACATGGAATAATAAATAATGATAATCCTTCTTCAAAATGGTTGCGAAAGTACAATCTAGGAATGTTGAATTCCTATAAATATGAAAGAAATTTTTTAATGCCATTTTTTCTATTATTAATGAAGTTTAATAATTTCAGATATTTGACAACAGTCATTAGAATGTCAAACATTCTTAGCTCATATTGAGACAAATTATCTCTTTTGACTATAAAATGCATGTTCTATGCCATCATTCCAAACTCTTTCTCCATATTTATTCCCTCCTCTATATTTATCACACTTTGCTTTTCCTTTTCCACCCCCCCCCCCCGCTTTTCTCTTTCTTTCTTTATGTCTCCAATTTTTTGTTTAGGGGCAGTATGTAAGAATTCCCTGTCATCTACATACCTAAGACCACTGAGATCTACTATTTCCCTCGATACGTGACATGTTATTACTTGTGTCTCTCACCAGACTTCACACTTCTGAAGATGGTCAGAGGTGTGGTCGAAAGCTTACGTTAATGTCCTCTCTTGTTAATGTGGCAACAATAATGAATTCATGTTCTGCACCAATCATTGGAAATGTTAAAGAATTCAGGCAACTCAATGATTAATTGACATTAATTAATGCTATCCTTTATCCATTAATAATGTATGAATTTATGAATTTATGAATATCTGAAGCACAAATGCTACAACAATGTTCAATGTTCTGTATCGACATATATATATATGTACACATATATGCATATATATGTACATACACACATGCACATATATGTGTGTGTGTTTGTGAGTGTGTGTGTATGTGTGTATTTATTCATATACATGAGCATATATATGTTTATATTATATACATGTATGAATATATATATATGCACACATAGATATATACATATATATATGTATATATATCAACACAAGACTATACATATGTATGTATACACATATATAGATATATATGTATACACCTACATATACACATATATAGATATATATGTATACACCCACATATACACACACATGTGTGTGTGTGTTTGTGTGTCTGTGTGTGTATACACATTGGCTACTAGCTTTGACTTAGAGCTGATTCACCCTGAATAGCTAATGTTGCTATGATATTTATACCTTATCTATAATTATTTCATCATAACACAAATCTTCTAAAAGAACCTCCAACTTCTGATTTCTACCATCACTGTTTCATTCCGAAAAATATGGCTAGCACCATCTTGAATTTACTTGGACACAGTAAATATTAATGTGTACAGTGTAATTTACATTATAAAGCCCTGTTTGGTATAACACCATATATGTCTATAAACAACTCTTTTGATTCCAAATCAGTAGCTGTTTTCCACAAATTATATATGAGTTTCAGCATGTGTCGGAAGGGAAGCAGCAAATTGAATTAGTCACCTGTTGCTTGATTTCCTTTCTCTAAACTGATGTTCTTTTACTGTGTTCTCTCTCTCTCTCTCTCTCGCTCTCTCTCTCTCTCTCTCTCTCTCTCTCTCTCTCTCTCTCTCTCTCTCTCACCCTCTACCTTTCTCTCTCTTTCTCGCTTTCTTGATATATATACATGCATATATATATATTTATATATATATATGTATGTATGTATATACCCTTTAAGTTCGTTTATGGGAAACGATTTTGAGTACACATATAAAAGTTCCTATTTTATGATGTCAGCTATGAGACCTAATAATTCCAGCTTGCAACAGCAGTTTTCTGTGATCACACTGAGTTGTGCCAACATAATGTAGGATAAACATAGTAATAATGATAATAATAATAATCCATAGATGGAATTTACAAATAAGTTAATGTATCGTTACGCATGTTTTCACATGTTTTTTGTGACCACTGGTGCAACCAGAGACACCATTAAAAGTCGTCTATGAAATCCTCTTATGTCATTTTCCAAAGAAAACAAAGTGACGTTCCAAAGAAAATGTCACTGCACTTCATTATCTATGTCACCTGGGGGGTTAAATGGAATGGGGTCAAGCTTACATTAACAACTTGATCACTGACACCACCCTGGAATGTATCCAGGACCTTGAGGTAAGAATGATGAACTAAGAAGTGTTGTGGATGAACTTTGTTCCTGTGGCCTAAGCTGGAACCTGGCCATAGAAAAAAATGTGTGTGTGTGTGTGTGTGTGTGTGTTTACAAAACTTTGTGTCCAGCGTATGACTTTAAGCTCCATCCAGTCACGGGGTCGTGGAGAGCAGAGAGTGAGATGAGGCAAGTGAGACATCTTGGCCAACCTCTGCTCCCATCTCCATCCCTATTCGTCTTGACTTGGTTTTGCAGCTGGATTGAAGATGGCCAGGGACGACTGAGTGAGGATCACAGTGCACAACACTCGTCCACTTCAAGCAAAGTCATTGTGCAGGTCATCAGTCTCCCCAAATGATCACCAAATGGTTCTCATTGCTCTGACAGACAAACATAGATAGATTGAAGTTTACCATTGGGTAATCTCAAGGATTTTAGGTGTCATTTCATTTGCAAATGGAGGAGTGAGTGGACAAAGCCATTTCAAGTATTATCAAACTTACCTTTACAATCAGTAATCCTAAATTTTATTGCTCCAGAGAAATCGTATTTAAACCGATGTTGTTATGCTTCACTTAAATATTTGACACATTTTGGGTTGTTCTTCTACATTAATTAATGTTGTATTGGCAGGGTATATTTTCATATTAAAAGTCTACTCCAAGGTATACCTAAAGGTTTTAGCAGTCTTTCTATTAGTAAAGTGAATAAAATTTGCTTGGAACACAACATAGACATAAACGTCTGTTATGTTTATACAGTTTCACGTGGACATAGAAATATATACGAATACATATATATATGAAATCGTAATCGTGGCCGATGCCAGTGCTGCTTAACTGGCAGCCATGCCATGGCACATAAAAACTACCATTCAAGCGTGGCTGATGCCATTGCTGTCTGACTGGCAGTCATGCTTGTGCCATATAAAAAGCACCATTCGAGCATGGCCAGTGCCAGTGCCACCGGACTGGCAGTCATGCTTGTGGCACGTAAAAGGCACCATTCCAGCATGACCCATGTCATTGCCACCTGACTGATACCTGTGCCCGTGGTATGCAAAAAGCACCATTTGAGTATGGTTAATGCCAGTGCTGCCTGACTGGCTCCTGTGTCAGTGGCACATAAAAAAGCACCCATTACACTCTCGGAGTGGTTGGCATTAGGAAGGACATCCAGCTGTAGAAACCTTGCCAGATCAGATTGGAGCCTGGTGCAGCTATCTGGTTCGCTAGTCCTCAGCCAAACCATCCAACCCATGCCAGCATGGAAAGTGGACGTTAAATGATGATGATGACATATTGAATATTTTATTAATGGTTTCATAAAAAGAGAAACTACATTCCATGACTGTTTGCAGGGTCAATGAGTTTGATGAGAGAATGAAAGTTAATCCCTGACAAGGCACCTGAGTTAAATGTTTGCTACAATGTGGTTTCTGCTAACAGTGCCCAGTGGTCAGATGACCACTTAGGACAGACAAAGTCAACCACCAAGGATCATGGGATTGTCCCTAGGCTGGTCTTCCATACAGATGTCATTTACCAAATTTTTCCTGAAAGTCTTTCTTGAACTCAGCTCAAGACTTTTAATCCTTCAGCATTCAGATTACTCTGTCAAAAGTAATGTTTAATTAAGAATCACCTTGTTTTTAATTAATCGTGCATTATCTCATAGCTTTGAGATTTTGAAGATGTGACTGTATATTATTAGAATGATGTTGTAGGGTAGGTGTGAGAAGCCAGATCTGGCTAGTTTGAACATAAAACAGGGAGAATATTTGGGCCAAATGTGGCCTATTTATATGCTGAACTGTTAATAAACTCACCCATAAGATTGAACTTGATGCAACATAGTTTCAATGTGAATTGCTTAACAACACAGCTGTGACTGAATTTATTTGTAAATCTGTGTGTGGGTGTGTATGATGTGTTTAATAATCTACTCGTGAAGTGTTTATATAGCTGTGTTGTGGTGGAGATATAATAATCTCCAATCAAGACAGTTTGAAGCATTTTAAAGGAATTTATTATCTAACTTATATAGTATGTCAAATTCAATGAGTCGACATCTTCTCAGTAAATCCTATATAGATGAAGACGAGTAAATTTAATTACAGAATTCATTATACTCTCTCAAGACAGCTACAAGCCAGATTGAAAGAAAATCAAATGTTTTATGTAATGTCTGATACCATTTTGATCATGATACAAAATCAAATTAACCATTCTGACAAGTCATGAGAGATAAGATGTCAAAGTGTAAGTTTTGTGTCTCTGCATGTCAGCACTATGTCATCCAGGTGAAAGGTAACTAAAGTCTTGTTGAAGCAGCTTCACTACAAAGTCAGGACAGCCAGATGGGAAGTTGCTATATTGTTTATTTCCTCCTACTGAAATTTTACAATGGGTGGTTAGACAATAACCACTAGGATATTAATGTATGCGTATATATGTGTGTATGTGTGTGTGTGTGTATATATATATATATATATATATGTCTGTGTGTGTGTATATATATATATCTTCCTAGATGGAGGAAGATAGTGTATGATGGTTGCTCAAGGTTTGAGAGGGTGAGAGTGAAGTATGAGAGAATTGGGAGGGAGCTTAGAAGGGAGGAACCTGTGAAAAGTGAGAGAGTATTGCTTTTTATGTGTGTGGTCTGAGTCGTGCAGTCCTGGTGAGCCATCAAAATTCTCATAGAAGTCGACCCATGATAAACAATGATGTGGCTATTAAAATTCACAACAGAACATGTGTAAAATGTGGAAGGGTGTGCCTCTGAGTTGGAGGCCTAAAAGGACATGTTAAGAGAGTGCATATGGTGGCACGTGTTTCTCTTGACAGCCAGCACAGTTGTCTAGTATGTAATAAAATGTGTAAAAGCTTGGCCGCATTCAAAAGTCATATAAGGGCATCACATGTCAACGCTCATGAATCATTTCAATAAGAATTCTTGGCAATGGCTTTTCTCAAGTTACGAGGATGCAGCTGTGATATATATATATATATATATATATATATATATATATATATATATATATATACATACATATATATATATATATAAATATATTATAATGTTAGGGAATTACAAAATAATAATAATAATAATAATAATAATCCTTTCTACTATAGGCACAAGTTCTGAAATTTGTGGGGAGGGGGTAAGTCAATCATGTCTACCTCAGAATTTCACTTGTTTATCAACCCCAAAAGAATGAAAGATAAAGTCGACCTTGGCGGAATTTGAACTCAGAACAAAGCAACAGGCGAAATAACGCTAAGTATTTCATCCAGCATGCTAACAATTCTACCAGCCCACCACCTTATAATAATAATAATAATAATAATAATAATAATAATAATAATAATAATAATAATAATGATGATGATGATGATGATGATAATAATAATAATAATAATAATAATAATAATAATAATAATAATCTCTACTCTAGGCACGAGGCCTGATATTTTTGGGGAGGGGAGCCACTCCATTAGATCGACTCCAGTTTGCAACTGGTACTTAATTTATTAACCCCAAAAGAATGAAAGGCAAAATCAACCTCAGTGGAATTTGAACTCAGAACATAGCAGCAGATGAAATACCACGAAGCATTTCACCTGGCATGCTAACAATTCTGCCACCTTTAATAATAATAATAATGATAATGATGATGTTAATGATGGTGATGATGATGATGATAAATCTTTCAAATTTTGACACACGACTAGCAGTTTTCAGGGAAGTTAAGTTGATACCATTAAGCGTAGTACTTGACCAGTATCTTATTTCATTGACCTCAGAAGGATAAAAGGTAAAGTTAACGTGGACATGATTTGAACTCAGAACATAATGACTCAGAACAAACAATTAGAGATTTTTCTTTTTTTTTCTGCCATGCTCCCAATCCTGCCAACCCACCATCTTAGTAACCCTTTCTACTATAGAATCAGGGCCTGTAACTTTTTAGGGGAGGGGGCTAGTCAATTACATTGACCCCAGCACTCAATTGGTACTTTTTTCATTGATCCCAGATGAATGAAACGCAAAGTCGACCTGAGCAGAATTTGAACACAGAATGTAAAGAGAGATGCAATACCACTAAGCATTTTACCTGAGATACTAACGATTCTGCCAGCTCACCACCCTCACCACCCTCACCATCTTAATAATAATATTTCTTCTGCTGTTATTCTACAAGTGTTGCTGTTGTTGTTTAACCTCAGGTCAATCCTGATTGAGGAGAAGACCTTTGACCTTTGAAACGTTTCAACTTTCATTTCCCAATATCCAACATATCTTTTTATTTTTGGTGGTAGGATGTGGTTTACGAGGGAGATCTGGCAGCTATTTCTATTAGGTTGAGTGATTATATAGAAATGGTGAGGCAAGGTATTTAACATTTAGCATGTACAGAGGGACCTAAGGTGAGGGCCACATCTGGAGTGAGAAGTAGTAGGCATCTTTCACCTTATAAATTCATATATGCATGGAATTATGCAAAGCAACTTTAATTAAAGTGTTATGATGCATTAATTAATCAAATAATTACAATACTTTGTAAAGGTACACATTTGTGTGTGTGTTTGTGTGTGTGTTTGTGTGTGTGTTTGTGTGTGTGTTTGTGTGTGTGCATATATATAGACACAAACAGACATATATATGTATATATTTACATATATATAAATGTATGTATGTAGTAAAAAGACCCCCTGCGGTGATGGAAGGCCATGGGATTGCACCTAGAAGGTTACCCATCAAGGCACAAGGCCAGGCAAGGTTGTTTTGTGGAAGACCAGCTATCACCCATGCATACCAGCCTCCCCACTCCACACCACCATTCTTATCCGGGGGACAGGTTGGTTTGAAGGTTGTTGTTGCTTGAGTGGTCATTCACTAGAAACAGGGAATTTCAGTTCAACCTGAGGAAGCCTATTTAGGTGAGGGCATGGAATGTTCTCTCTTTGAAGAATGACTCCATTCTGCCCCTTGATGTCTTTGGAACTCGTCTGTTTGCAGGTCACTGTGCTGGCTCTATCAGAGATGCACCAGCCAGGCCAAAATCAGTGGTTACATCTACCTCTGGTCTGAGTACTCTGACAGCTGACATGCTGGGTGAAGTAGGATAGCAGTTGCTGTGGCCAACTGGTTGGTTAAAAGAGTATCAGATGTAACACCTGTCAATGAGTATTCGTGGCTGAGAATTTGATATTCTCTGGGTGTCATTTCTTTGGTTGCAGTGTCTGCTCTGACTGTTAGGAGTGACAGGTCAGTGAGGAAGACATTGTATGCCCACCTGTGTTCTGCCAGGAGGAGCATCCCCAACAGAGATATGTCCTTGGTTATGAGAGATTTTAACATATCTACAGGGACTGAGAGGATGGGATATTGTTGCATTGTCACTCCTTTTAGGTTCAGTACTAGCTACAGAAGTGATGTGTTACACCTGGACTTTGCCAAAAGCCATGAATTTCACATTGCTGGCCCTTGGCACCAGTGTTCTGAGCTGCATTGCTGGATTTGTTATTCCAGTACTGCTGGTGTGGCAAAGAAGATCGACCATGTGTTTGTAGACGTTTGTAGATTGTGGGTTTGTGTCTGCCGAAAAGTCCAACAGAACTGCAGAGTTTTATAGGGTGCTAGCTTCATGGGCACTGACCATAAGTTTGTTGTGGATGAGTTGCAATTATGACTGAAGTATAAGAGGCATGAAGGCAGCCTGTTCCAGACTGAATGCCAACCGACTCAAAGACAAGCCTTCTTTTATGCTGCTTGTGTCTATACTAAGTGTCTCACCCTGCAGTCATGGGTTGGCCAATTCAACAGTAGAAGTAAAACTAAGATACAAACACACAAATTCCATGCACAAGTCATTCTTTAATTTGTGCTCTATGGTAGTAATGACTGTCCCAAGATTCCAGTGAGTGGAACCGAACTCAGAACGGTGAAATTGTGAAGCTGGACTTCTTAACCACAGAGTAATGCTTAGATTATTTCATTGCTATTACTGCAAATCTGTCCATTTATGGTTTTAAGCTACCATAACCAGTCTCGAAGATGGGTTATCTGCTAGTATACATAAATATTGATTTATTACAGACACTGAAAGTATTTCATGCTTTTCTCAAGTGCATTAACTACAAATGGAGCAAGCAAGCAGATATAGATATGTATGTTGATAGTTATATATTGAACTTTCTATGAATAAAATATTTAGACAAATATATAAGTGGATATGATAGCTAAGCTATGAAAAAGCTCCTTTTTCTGTAATGTGATGTGCTATAGTAGATTGAATCAGCTCTATAATATTGTTCATTTATTTCATTTATTAGGTCGTCTTCACTGCAAATTAACTGCTGCAAAGTTCACATTTCTGTTATTGTATGTATGTGGCAAATTCAACAGTGTGTAAGCGTGTGTAAATATGCATATTTACACACACAAAATACCACATGCAGTGAAATGCATCGTAGTTTACTGCAGTCAATTTTTGTCAATGCAGCACCACATTCAGTAGGAAATTGAATGTTAATAAGATTTCTACACCTGATGATGGCTTGTGCTTTAGTTATACGACGCATGAGAAAAGTATAAGGTGACATCAAATTATAAGAGTCCAGTTGCTGATCACATGGGTTTACTATTGCTTTGGATTCGTCCTAAAACAACTTTCAGTCAAATAGATTTACTTACAGAGAGTGGATACATATCATCATCATCATCATCATTTAATGTCTATTGTCCATGTTGGCATGGGTTTGACCAAGGCTGGTAAGCTGGAAAGCTGCAAGAGGATCCAGTCTGATTTGGCATGGTTTTCTACAGCTGGATGCCCTTCCTAATGCCAACCACTCTGAGAGTGTAATGGGTGCTTTTACGTGCCACCATGGCACAGAAAATATGTGTGTGTGTGCATGTGTATACATACATATATATCATCATCATCATCATCATCATCATCATCGTTTAACGTCTGCTTTCCATGCTAGCATGAGTTGGACGATTTGACTGAGGACTGGTGAAACCGGATGGCAACACCAGGCTCCAGTCTAATTTGGCAGAGTTTCTACAGCTGGATGCCCTTCCTAATGCCAACCACTCAGAGAGTGTAGTGGGTGCTTTTACGTGTCACCCGCACGAAAACGGCCACGCTCGAAATGGTGTCTTTTATGTGCCACCCGCACAAGCCAGTCCAGGGGCAAGGCAACGATCTCGCTCGAAAATCCTACGGGAGCCAGTCAGGCGGTACTGGCAACGGCCACGCTCAAAATGGTGCATCTCATGTGCCACCCGCACAAGAACCAGTCCAGGGTCACTGGCAACGATCTTACTTGGCTTGCCGGGTCTTCTCACGCACAGCACATTTCCAAAGGTCTCGGTCAGTAGTCATCGCCTCGGTGAGGCCCAATGTACGAAGGTCTTGCCTCACCACCTCAGCCCAGGTCTTCCTGGGCCTACCTCTTCCACGGGTTCCCTCAACTGTTAGGGTGTGGCACTTTTTCACGCAGCTATCCTCATCCATTCTCACCACATGTCCATACCAGCGCAATCGTCTCTCTTGCACACCACAACTGATGCTTCTAATGTTCAGCTTTTCTCTCAAGATACTTACACTCTGACGGGTATTCACATTGACATTACACATCCAACGGAGCATACTGGCTTCATTCCTTGCGAGCTTACGTATGTCCTCAGCAGTTACAGCCCATGTTTCACTGCCATGTAGCATGGCTGTTCGTATGCATGCGTCATACAGTCTGCCTTTTACTCTGAGTGAGAGTCCCTTTGTCGCCAGCAGGGGTAAGAGCTCTCTAAACTTTGCCCAGGCTATTCTTATTCTAGCAGCTACACTTTCAGCGCACCCACCACCACTACTAACTTGGTCGCCCAGATAGCGGAAGCTATCGACTACCTCTAGTTTTTCACCCTGGAATGTATATATATATATATATATATATATATATATATATATATATATATATATATATATATATATAGCTCACAATATCGGTCAGACCATCAGATGGTATTGTACACCACTGATCGCAATGTGCTTCCAATTTTGTCATGATTGCACCAGTCTTTCCCATTCTGACCCAAATCACTTAACTAAATCTGTCTGTGAACCTTGCAACATATTACTGACCACTTCACTTGTATATATCTATCAAGCTTTCTATCTTATATATCTATATATATATATATATATATATATATATATATATATATATATAGTTTCCCTGCAAATTTGATGCTATGTAAATTCTGAAGAAGGTGGAATAACTAAGCAGGGTGAAGAGAAGATGATGGAGAATTTTGAACTGAACTGTTAACTAGATATGCAGCTAGATTCACATTTGAGGAATTATCATAAGGTAAGTGATGCTGTATCACAGAGTGGTCTCTCATATGAGTAGACATATACTTATACATCTGTGTATACATACAAATATACAATTGTATATATATATATATATATTAAAAAAATTCAAAATAAGCAGCATGGATTTCAAAGATGGTTGCAGTACGCACGTTTCATGCTATTCCATTTATTTAAGTAATGCGAGCATTACATTAAATGAAATATGTAGAGCAATCTTCAGCTGCACGAAAATGCAGAAAATTACAGTAGAATAGACATATCTTCCAACATTGATATATTTAATTCTAATTCAAACTACTATAATGTGGCTTTGTCTAAAGCTGGATATGCCCCAAAAATTTCTTTCCTTAGTCCTGGTAGGACATCTCTCCTTGATGCAGATAATAAAAATAATAATAATAATAAAAATAATAATAATAATAATAATAATAATAATAATAATAATAATAATAATAACAATAATAATGATAATAATAATAATAATTATCATAGATGTTATAACAAACCTAATAACTTAAGTAGTAGTAATAATGGACCTAATAAAAAGCAACCCTATATGCCTAAAAATTTAACTAATAAGAAAAATAATAAAGTACATTTTAATAGTAGACTACATGCTAACACTAGTAATAAGCCAATGTTAGTAGACAGTAATGGTGAAACTAATAATATAAATAAAAAGTATCCCACAACTAAAAGAACTACCAATCATAATAATAATATTGTTCTGGGAAGTAATAGTAATCAAAGTATACCCCATACTCACCCACGCAATAAATTCAAGAGAAAAAATAAAAACTCTATCTGGTTAAATATCCCCTTCAACTGTGCAATATCCACAAATATTTACAAAAAATTTATGAATATTTTACAAAAAAATGTCCCTTCTTCCCACAGACATAGTAGAATTTTCTCTTGTCATACAGTCCGAATTTCTTACTCTACCCTTCCTAATGTAGGTACAATCATAGTTAGGTTAAACAAAAAGAACATTAGGTCAGCTAGAATAAATGAAGTTAAAAATATCCATAAAAATATCCATATGGTTATATGAATAGTAATACAAATAATAATCTAGCAAATACCAATAATGTTACTACTAATGATTATATAAATAGAAGTGAAAATAACAATGACAATAGAAATTATGAGGATAATAATAATATGCTTAATCCTACCAACCATAATTTTAACCAACAAATAGAATGCAGCAGTATTGATGTTGAGGGTTTAACTGAAGTTGATGATAGGCTCAACTCCAATGAAAATAATAGGAATCAGGGACCTAGTTCATATAATATCAATATGCCTAATGTTGGAGGAATAATTCTAACTGATAACACATCAGGAAACAAGCTAAATAATGATGGAAATGATCAATATATACTTAATAGTAGAATTTAGGAAATGAGTAATAATATTAGTGTAAATAATTGTAATAATAATAATAGAGATATTAGAAATAATATAGGTGGGGTTGATAGCACCACTATGTGCAACTTCAGAAATAAGTCCCATTGTCCCTTATTAGGAATTTGTTGCACCCGTAACGTAGTGTACAGATCCATTATTAGTACAATAACCGAGAATTTTATTTACATAGGATGTAGTATTAATGTGAAACAAAGAATATATAACCATAGGTCCTCTTTTAGACTAAGACATAAGGCAAATAGTACGACATTAGCAAGTAAAATTTGGGAGTTAAAAGATAATGGTATTAATTTTAGCCTTAAATGGGAAATTATAAGAAAAGCTCAACCTTATAGAAATAATAGATATGGATGTGAATTGTGTTCTATGGAAATATATGAAATTTTTAAACTTAGAAATATTCCTAATCTAATCAATAATAGATTAGACCTTAGGGTATTGTGTGTACACTGCTCTACTCGCACTTTTAAATTTTTTAAAAAGTAGTTTATTAAGTAGTTAAAATTATCAAAATATAGTATTTTAACTTCTACCATGGTCATCTAGGGCTATTAATTAGCACATATTTTAAATTGGAAATTGAACCTTTATAACATATATTCCTGATCTCTCACCTTATCATTTAATCTACTTGTGATAAATAAGATTTCATCTTTACTCCATAGAAGATATTCTTTCACACCACTTCTGCTAATGCTGTTAGTTTCTCAATATGTATCTTAACCCTATATAGCTTATAAGAATTGGAAATTTTCATAAGTTTTTACTTTATTTAATGCTTGTTTTTAAAAGAATCATTATTATTTATTACATTATTCCAGGGCTTACAGCAAAGTGTCTTGTTTTTTTAAATTTTTAACTTAAATAAATCTAATCCTTATGCCCAAAATTAATCTAATCCTTATTCAATTAATATTCTTTAATTAGCCCATGTTAATCTTAAAACAAACTCATGACTAATGTAACTTTTAATCAATCATCATGTTCCTGTATTGAATGGCCTTGTTAATTCCTAATATCATTTTTCTTTTTCTGTCTCTCAAACCTTAGTAAACCCATTATTATTAACTATATAAATCCTATACTAATTTTTTCTTCACATTATAAAAATATAGCTTACATTTATGTGTCTTCAAAATAGTATTATTATATATATCAGCTAAAATTTTAAAATCATTTTAAAAATAATTCAAAATAGTTTTTCATGAACCCAATATACTTAATATCCTTAGACCTTACACCTTATAGCCTCTGAATTCAATACTGACATTACTTCATGATTTTTGTATAAACTAACTACATTTCAATGTTAAATCTCTTAACGAGGACATTTCATTTTATTGTTATTAACATACCTCTTATTGTTAAAATATTGTTAAAATATTGTTTAAACTAATATTGATGTCTGTAAAACAATACTGATGCTCTATTCAGACTAAAGAAAAAGCCCTGTTTGACCTATATACCTAGGGTTTAATTCCTCAACATTTTGATAGTAGTAAAAAAAAAACCAGCCTATAAGAGTGTTGCCACTCTGGCCAGAGGAACCTTTATAACCATATCCTTTATAGCCATGTCCATGCATAATGCTTACACCTTCCCTTTCCTTAGAAGTGACTGTCCCTTATACTATTACTACTAGATAAGAGACAATAAAATCAGAGACAGTTAGAATTTTTGCCTAGAACCAATTACTAGCCTGATAGACTTGGCTATGTCAAGATGGATTTTTATGTATTCTTCCTCCCACTTGGATTTGAAATGTTGCCACAATTATAATATGTCTATTCTACTGTAATTTTCTGCATTTTTGTGCAACTGAAGATTGCTCTACATATTGCATTTAATGTAATGCTCGCATTACTTAAATAAATGGAGTAGCATGAAACGTGCGTACTGCAACCATCTTTGAAATCCATGTTGCTTATTTTGATTTTTTGATCACCTAATTTTTGGAATGATTTTTATATAATACCATACCATACTATATTCTGGTGCCTAAACATAAGTACCATATTCAATTTTTGAATCTAAATCTAAACCTTATATATATATATATATATATATATATATATATATATATATATATATATATATGTATATATATGTATGTATATATATATATATATATATATATATATATATATATATATACAGTGTCGCTGTACATATTAAACACAAAAACAAGCACACACATGCATGCACTTACACACACACACACATGCACCTTAGAAACAATATTTACGCAAAATTACAAATAAACTACAATATTGTTTACATTTGTTGTGTGTAGAGATCGACATCTGATCAGAAATGAAGTACGTTTTACTATTGAAATAGTTAGTCTCTGATAAAGAGAGTCTCTGAAATTCAGTTCCAGTGACGTTCTTTTGGCTGAGTACCCCAAGAAATCACCAGCAAATGTAATCCCAGCATTTGACATGAGTCTCAGAGTTTTAACATTGTGGCTACTGTTCTTTGGTGTAATGGGTTTGTCTTTATGCTGTTTCAAGAGACAAAGTGATCGGGTCCTCATTGAATAGTGTTTCAGAGATTTCTAGTGATAGAATCTTCAACTGTGTTTGCATGAGAACGTTGGTCAAGTGTACTTTAGACTCAGGTCGACCAAAGCCTGTCGAGTGGATCTGGTAGACAGAAACTGTGTGTGTGTGTGTGTGTGTGTGTGCGCGCGTGTGCCTGAAAAGAAAGAAAGAAAGGAAGGAAGGAAGGAAGGAAGAAAGACAGAAAGAGGAGATTAAGTGACAGAGAAAGACTAGGAAGTTAAACGGGAGAAACAATGATCAGACTTAAGTACTTTAATCTATTCATCATACAAACATTAAGCTTTAATCTATTCATTAAGCTTTAATCTATTAAGCTTTAATCTATTCATCATACAAACATTAAGCTTTTAATAATTATTTTCTGGATGTTTTTGCACTCACTTCTGAACGTGCACATGTATAATAGGAAACAGTAAAATTGGGATATAGTTACCCAAACTAGACCTGCTTCTCTTCATATCTAAAGGCTGTTAGTTGCATCATTGACTTGTTAATACGATTACGCTAACTTGAACCCTCAGCCAGATTTAATCCTCCTTTATACCAGCTGAATGGACTGGAGCAATGTGAAGTGCCTTAGCTACTGACACAATGTGAATAGAACCCATGACCTTCTCAGTGAGAGCTTAAATGCCTAACCACTTGGTCAAGCACCATGAGTATAAAAATAATACTTGTTGTATATTACATCATAAATGTTTGTTTATTTTGTAGAGAATCTAGCTTTATGAAGATAAAATTCTTAGGATAAAATGTACCTGCATATTTTCAATATTTAGAAAAAGAGAAAATTAATGACAAAAAAGTAGGTTAGGATAAAAATGTTCAACAACTAGAAATTAGAATTTCTTTTTAAAAAATCAGTTAATTAAATCAAAGAGTTATCAGTTTAATTAAGAAATAAACTTTATGAACAAATGGAAACAAGCAATAACTCGTAGCGGTTACTGGGTGAGAGGTAAATGATCTCAGTTGATCGACTTTATTGAAAAGTCACTTTGTAATGTTATACGGTGAGAGAGAGCTGAACTATTGGAGGGCAGGGTCAAGTGTTTTAATCAACAACTACAATATGGTGTCATTTGTTAGAATTATTGAACCAGAATATATTCGTAATACTGGTGACAATTTATTAAAGAAAGATGAGATAGTAATACCAACATCAAGAGGAAAGTTTCACTATTACAAACAACTAGTGTACCAAACTGTTATGCTTTTCACTCAGACATACATTATATTTGATGTCATGTATTGGGACTGGGCCCAAAATTTGTGGCCGAGGGGTTGCAGATTTAATAAAATCTAAAATATCCAAGTAACAGATTACATTGTTCAATGCATTTCTTTGAGTCAAAGATAAAAATTATAAAATGGATCACAGGACGATATACTTTAATTCTTTAATCCTTTTACTAGTTTCACTCATTGGCAGACGACAACTGTTCAAAGGGTTGAATCATTCATGTTTGATGGATTTACTTCTATGAGTTTTTGATACCTTTCTTTATTGATTTCTCCTCATATTGCTTAATTACATCATAGACACAAAGGGAGAACAACTCTACTCAACAACCAGAACCAGTGAACACTAACAGAGAATGAAACACAAACGTATACATATATCTCATATGTATACATATACGTATACATATGTATTCTCATATGTATACATTTGTCTACATCAAATATGTAGCCATTGGAATGGAATGATCTGGCATGGCTCACTGGAAAATCAACCTGTTTTGGTAACAGTACTTTTTGGCACTGGTGGCAAACACCCAGAAATATATATATACATACAGAGAGAAAGAGGGAGAGAGGAAGAGTGGGAGAGAAAGAGAGC
>NC_142935.1:3791333-3813833 GCF_046866305.1 Octopus bimaculoides | reverse complement strand
CACACACACACACACACACACACACACACACATTACAAATAAAATTTGTAAGCAGAACAGTAAAAATATGCAAAACTCTTCTCAGTTTCAAAATGGGAATTTGCCTTCATTATCTACATTTCTATGATGGAATTTGGTAGCTTTGTAAGAACCTATGTATGCATGTGTGTATATGAGTATATGTGTGTATATGAGTATATGTGTGTATATGAGTATATGTGTGTATATGAGTATATGTGTGTATATGAGTATATGTGTGTGTAGATATGTTGTACTTGTTTCATTCACCAGACAGCAGCCATGCTGGGATGCTGCCTTGAAGAATTTTAGTCAAAAGAATGAAACTCAGCGCTTATTCTTTTTAAGCCTGGTACTTATTCTATTTGTATCTTTTGCCAAACTGCTAAGTTACAGGAACATAAGCAATCCAACACCAGTTGCAAAACAGTGGTTGGGGACAAACACGGAGATGCAAAGACATTCCCCCCCCCCCACTACACATATATATATATATATATATATAAATATATATATATATATATATATATGATGAGTTTCTTTCAGTGTCCATCTATCAGATCTACTCACAAGTCTTCAAGTCTTTGGTCAGCCTGGATGTATAGTAGAAGACACTTGGCGAAGGTGCCATGCAATGGGACTGAACCAAGAACCATGTGGTTGAGAAGCAAACTTCTTACCATACAGCTATGCCTGCCCCTATGATATGTTACATGAGAAAGACATTTTATTCTTTCAGACATGCATTGAAAGCATGACTGTGTTGTAGTTTTATCATTTTTAACAATTTCTTTCATATCTTCATGTGCACTTCTCGTTGTCTTTCTGGAATAATAATTTCCCTAGATGTGGCATCCATGCATGTTAATCTTCAAAGTCTCATCTTCATCATGGTGTGATATTGGTACAGGCTGCTGCTTCTTTATAATAAGCAAAAGCTATCTTATTCAGGCAGTCATTTCCACTGGAATTTTACGTTTCACCTTCAGATTTACATGTCATCAGATTGTTTTTTATTTTTGTTTGTATAACTAGTATGTGTTGTCTGGATTTATTTTTTATTACTTCTCTGTATTATGTGTATTTCTAATATCATTAATTATCTGTTTCATAGAAATTTGTGTTGAGCATAAATATGTTGTCTAGTGTTGTATGTAGTTTTGTGTTTTGTTGTGCACTTCATTGCAATTGCTTCCTGTTGTGAATGCATAGTGAGTCAACAATGCATGTTATGCATGTATGGCCTGTATCACAATATTACAATATTACAATGAAGTTTATAAATTTCGTATTTCAACCAAATTCATATAACACTTTTGTCATCTATAGTTTGTTTATGAGTTTATATCCTTGTCGTTCGTCATTGCAAAAAAAAAACAGTTTTAAATTTCAGTGTTTTTGTAACATTATTTGTGTTAGTTTTGTATTTTGTTTCCTGTGAGTCAACAAATCTATTGTCACTCTGCATTTAATTCAGATAAAATACTCTCTCTGTTCACTTTGTGTATTTTAATTGGTTTGATTTTTGATGTACTAATTGTGTTGTATTTATTTATAACTACCAATGAATTGGTCTGTCAGTTTGTTAAACTGCCCTTTGTTGATTAGGGTTTCTTCTATTTTCTACTTCAACCATGAAGATGAATTGAAATTCTTTTCAAAGTAGAGATTTTAACACTGAAATTCTGTATAACAACAATTAGATTCTCCATTTAAGTATATAAAGTTCTTTGTCATTGGTGGAATGAACGTCATTGTTTCGATAATTTTTTATCTGAATGTTTATATCGAGAGAGGGAGGAAGGGTCATTGTGTGGTCAACAGAGTTTGTACTGCTTTGGATTTTGAAGTTTAGTACAGAATTATTGTTCTTGGTCTTTGTTTAATGTTTCAACTTTTTCCATTGTATTTATTTATGATGAGAATATTGTCCACGTATTTGGTGTCTATTGTATATTTATTTCTTGGAATATTGTGACCCCGTAAAATGCTGCCAATGGAGGTTCTGAGGAAGAATTCGGGACAATTCTTTCTAAAATAATTTGCCTTGAAAAAAAGGGAATGGGTGTGTACTTCTGTTCTAAGGATTTCTTCAGTATGTTCACTAATATTGAAGGTAGTTTTTGTCTTGTATATATGTATGTATGTATGTATGTATGTGTGTATGTATATGTGTGTGTATGTATGTGTGTGTGTGTGTGTGTGTGTGTGTGTGTGTGTGTGTGTGTGTGTGTGTATTTATATATATACATGCACATTAAACTTTTACGTAAAAAACATTGACGGTAACTTAAAAGTTTTGGTTGCTTACCTTCATGATACTAATAAACACAAGTAAGCAATTTAATGTTAAATTGTTTTTATATATAACTTCCCATAAAACAAACATTTACACACACACACACACACACACACACACACACTCACACACACACACACACACACAAATGTAATGACTATTCTGTTTTGTCCTTCTATTATCATTTACTCTTTGTGAATGGGTGTGTATGTGTTGTAATCATAGCAGAAATTTCACAAATCATTGCTTTGAGTGTTTTACTTTTCCTGTCTTCAAACGATAATGAAAAATAGAACACTAGACAGATATTTAAAAAATGATGCAGTCAACGTTTAGATGAGATTTGACTTGATAATATTATTGATATAAAACGATCTTGTTGGTTGACTCTATAATCGTTGTAAACAAAATAAAAGTAAAAAAGTATGGAAGGTAGGAGGGGAGGAATTTGTCAGTTAGAAGGGGGAAATAAAAGAGAAAGAATGAGGATCAGAAGAACAGAGGAAGAGACATTGATGCTAATGTGTATATTGAAAAATAAATAGTAATAAAATAATAATATCTGTAAATATGGAACAATGAAAGTGTATCAATATACAAATAGGAAGAGAAAAGTGAGTAAATGATGAGAAAAGTAAATAAAAATGAGATAAAAAGAAAGTTATCAAGTTTAGCAAGGTTGGAGTAAATGGTGTTTTTTTTTCAATGAATGTATATTTTTTATAAAGCCAATAGAATGTAAAATGTGGGTATGCAGCTTATTCAGTTATTAAAGAGAAAAATTCAAAGATGTAACAAGATATGTTATTAAAAATATTCAATGTCAGAAGTCAATGAAAGGTCAGAATATGGCAGTGAGAATTCAGTTTTACCAATATCAAAAGAATTATGCATTAGGAGAATGATAAGGAAGAGAATTACAAAGTAAATACTACGAAGCATGCCTGCAGCAATCAAATAGTTCAGATCTTTCATATAATGCAGTGAGACTTGGAATGAAATGAAAATATTTTTTTTACTTAAACACAGCAAGGTTAGTTAAATTGAACTTTGCATCTGTTAAAGATCTTGATCTGAAGGGGAAATGAAAAAAAAAAATTAACATTTAATTTAGCCATTCTTTTGTGCTATCTGTTCTTACATAAAAAAAAACTGGTCATTGGGTTATACCAGAGGATATTTCCAGTTCTATTCTGAAGCTATGACGATCATTAGGGATAATATAAAGAATTTTATCTAAAAGTCATTATTGCATAATTTTATCATGGTAATGAAAAGCAAATAAAAAAAAACTGTTTTCGCCAAAAGTTAGTGAAGATATATACTTACTAATATCTGAAATTAAGTTTTGTAGACTAATGGACAGATGACTGGCATTCTTATTGACATAACATATTTTTCATTGGGTTTTCGATAAGGACAGAATTTATTCATGCCTAAGTTTAAAGTAATCTCCAAAAATAGCTAAGATTAGTGATTAGTATCAACTTTAATTCTTAAACCTTTACAACAAAATAGTTCTTTGAGAATTTAGCCATAGAATTGAAAGCAATTCAAACTGTACGAAATCAGCAGCCCGTTAGTTCTAAAAAGTAGGAATTTATAAGCAAGGTGTCTAAGGAGTAACTGCTATTAATTTTGCATGGTGGCATATGATGTGGTTGAATTATGTGCACTTATTGGAATATATATTTTTGCCTTTGTCCATAAAAAATGTACGTTAACTGGAAGTCTCTATAAAGATGACAAGTTCTTAATCTCGTGTTATAGATTAGCTAGTTTTAGAAAACACCTCATAAATCTATTTAGCTGTATATGTTTAAGAATTACAGTTGGTATCAGTTTGAAGATAGTTCATTTTGTTTTTAGCTATCACATGAAATTTAGATATGAATATATTCTACTCTTACACAAACCTAATGTGAATTTATAATATATCGATAAAAATTATAATTTCTTACCCGTTATTCTAGGAAATTTAATTCCTAATATTAGTAATTGCCCTTTCAATATCCCGTAAAAAAACAGATTTTAATTTATGACCACCAACTCTTTAAATACATCTCCTCCTGCATTGAGACCATATATCCTACTTCAACTATTTTCAGAATTGTCGTTCTTGGAGACATCAACATTCCCAACGACTTGTGACTCATTCATCCTTCACCAATATTGCTTTTGCAATCTCAACTTTCTTCATCAACTTGTCTAATTCCTTACTTGCATCTCATATAGATACTTTTCCTTGTTATTATGATGTGTGACGTAATAGTGTGTGGGACTTCTGAGATAAAACTCAATATACTACAGAGCCAAAGCTTTAAAGACGAAGAGTAGACATAGAAATGTCAAGTGATATAATCCAACTTTCACTTCAAATTTACAATGAAATATCACAAAAGAATTTCTGAATGTAATTCCTTTTCTCTTCTCAATAAACCAATAAGCACAAGGTATTTAGTAGAAACAAAATTATCTAAACATGCATGCATAGCATAGACTGGGGTGACTCAGGACAAATTCAAGATACACATATTCACCATATAATCCACCTCAGAGAAGCAATCAGAGAAGAGATTTTCCTCCATTTTTTTCTGAGTTAGTTTGGATTTTGAAAGAATCTAGTGTAACTGTGTTAATTAAATTAAACATCTGACAGCTAGTATGGTTCTTAACATTTATACACTCATTGCAAGATGTATTAAATGGGTAAAGTTTTATTTCATTCCAAAACACATAATTATGAAATGAATAAGTTGAACTACTAAAATCGTTGAGGTAATCTGACAAATACTTTCTTTGCAATTTTCTCCCTGTCTTTTCTGAAATGACTGAATCCTTTGAGCTATTTTGGGAAAAGCACATCTCACTGTCATATTTTGACCATTCCTCAATTTCCCATAGTGAAAATTCTAAATAATTTTGGAGTCTTCCTTCTTTGGAAATGATTTGATGTGTGCTGGAACTGAAGCAAGTACATTATAGAAGAGAGCCATCCCAGCTGTTTAATAAAACATAAAACAGTTAAATTCACTTTAAATTTCTATTTCTTTCAGGAGCTGTCAAAACTTTCAACACACAATAACAGTTTGGTAGCTAACACAGTTCCACTCCAACTCAGTCAAGTAGACCAATGATCAGAGATACCCCAGCCACCCACCCACCCCAGTTCATCTAGTGTTTTCCTGTTTTATATACTTCAGTCTATATTAAATAATATGTCCTTCCTTTTGTTAAAATGTTAGCATGTGATTTGAAGATTTAGTTTTCATTTCTAAGTAGCTGAGTAACCACATGGAGGAAGCACCCTTGTTAGCTTGTATAGCTCTATTATTCATTGTTGATTTTTAGCCCAAGGTCAGACCTAATCAAGCAGGCCTATAATCAAAGCATTCCTCTCATGACTATGCCATATTGGATTATATTTTCTAATATGTCTTTCCTATTTTTACGTCTGCAAAGTATGATTAGAAGGATTTTTGCTTGTATTTTTAGCCAGGCAAACAACCACAGAGACACTCCTTTGCCATCCAAAATATAAATTGGTGGAGTGTCAGAAATGTTAGCAAACTGAAATAAACAACTTCAAATATTTGGTTGTCATCCACTCAATATACCCCATCATCATTATCATCATCATCATCATTATCATCACCACCACCACCACCACCACCACCACCACCATCATCATCATCATCATCATCATCATCATCATCATTTTTTTATGTCTATGTTTCATGCTGGCATGGGTTTGATGGTTTGACTGGATCCAATGTATTCAAGGACTGCATCATACTGCAACAGACTGCGTCTGTTTTGCCATGGTTTCTACGGCTGGATTCCCTTCCTAATGTCGACCGCTTTGCAGCATGCAGTTTTTGTATCACCTGCAGTTTTGGGGTCACCATGCAGTTCACCAGACTACAAATCCTGAGGGAGGTGGGGTTAGCTTCATACTAGGGGACAAGGGGATTGATATGAGAAGGGATGGGGGAAGAACAGGTACTTGTAGAGGAACCTGCATGACCAGAGATCGATAACAGTGATGAGGTACCCAGGTGGCCTCACAAGGCATAAGAAAACTTGAAGAATCAGTTTGCAGGATTGTATGAGAAGGAGAATGAAAGATAAGGGGCAGACTGCCAGCATTGAAGGGTGGGTAAGCAAACATAATGAGCTGAGGAAGATAGAGTGATGCAGAAGAGACAGTAGGGGTGAGCAGCAGGAGCAGAAAGATGATACAGTTGTGAGAAGAGAAAGACAAGAGAGGGGAATGACATGGTTGGGTGGTCTGTAGGAGGAAAGGGGGAAAGGGGGAAAGCATGAGAGGTGGGAAGAGAGTCATTGTAATAAGGTGGGTAGCTTGAAAGAGGACTTCCAGAGGAGGATATGTCTTTTCAAGAGCCTCCTCACATCCCCAGAAATTCAGGTCTTTAGAGATCTCTTCAGTCAGGCTCAAAGTCCAGAGGTCAACATTGGTATATTTTATTCCAGGTGGAACAGACATCTTCCTTCAACTCAGTGATCTGAGATATGAAGCAGGCACATAACAGAGGTAATACCCATAGCTACACACCATCACATGACCATACACCATCCACTACAGATCAGTGGTATTTTTCTCCATGTAAGAAATTATTATTCCCCTTGAGACAAAGATCAATCATATCACGAAATGGTGATGGTATTTCGATAAAATAATTATCACTATCTTCAATATCTGCATCATCCTTTTATATGATTTTATCATAAGTGAAAGTGAAAGTGGATTTTCTTTTTATGCTGGCATTATTTAGCAGTGGGACATACATTGGACAGATCTCGTTAAAGCTACCAATGGGAAGGAATGCATCATTAAACACTCTATTACATAAAATAGAGGAATCAAAGACATACCAATAATGGAACAGTTTTTAGTATTTGATTATATACAAGATTATATACTAAATCTATACATATATAGATATTAATGATTATATCATCGATTTCATGTATATTTATATCTATAAGTATCTATAAGTATGGTTATCTCAGTGCTTATATTTATAATTATACAGGGATATATCTTGTCATTAATGCATGAGCAAATAACCAAGGCAAAACTTTGTCTTTGTCTAATTAGGTATTCATATACATACATATATACTTATACACATTGTATAAGTATATATGCATCTATGTATGTAGATAGACAATAGTTTATTTTATTTATACATGATCAAGTCAGTTGCTGGAGTGGGTGCACTGAAAATGTAGCTGCTAGAATAAGAATAGCCTGGGCAAAGTTCAGAGAGCTCTTACCTCTGCTAGCGCCAAAGAGCCTCTCACTCAGAGTAAAAGGTAGACTGTGTGATGCATGTCTATGAACAGCCATGCTACATGGCAGTGAAACATGGGCCGTGACTGCTAAGGACATGCGTAGGCTCACAAGGAATGAAGCCAGTATGCTCCGATGGATGTGTAATGTCAGTGTGCATACTCAATAGAGTGTTAGTGCCTTGAGAGAAAAGTTGGACCTAAGAAGCATCAGATGTGATGTCCAAGAGAGACGATTGCGCTGATATGGTCATGTAATGAGAATGGATGAGGATAGCTGTGCGAAAAAGTGTCAGTTATGGGTACCTGTGGAAGAGGTAGACCCAGGAAGACCTGGGATGAGGTGGTGAAGCACGACCTTTGAACATAAGGCCTCACCGATGCAATGACTAGTGACCAAGACCTTTGGAAATATGCTGTGCTTGAGAAGACCCAGCAAGCCAAGTGAGACCATAACCCGTGGCCTATGCCAGGAGTGTAACTAGCTCACTTATGTATACCTTTCCTTCATTGGACACTAAACTCTGCTTGTGAAGACTTGTCGAGGCAAGTGAAATCGAAATTGAAATCAAATTCGATGACTGGCATCCATGCGAGTGGAGCGCTAAGAGTACCATCCGAGTGTGATCATTGCCAGAGCAGCTGACTGGATTCCATGCCGGTGACATGTAAAAAACAACATTTGAGCATGGCCATTGTCAGTACCGCCTGACTGGCCTTCATGCCAGTGGCACATAAAAGCACCGACTACACTCTCGGAGTGGTTGGCATTAGGAAGGGCATCCAGCTGTAGAAACTCTGCCAGATCAGATTGGAGCCTAGTGCAGCCATCTGGTTTGCCAGTCCTCAGTCAAATCGTCCAACCCATGCTAGCATGGAAAGCAGATGTTAAACGATGACGATGATGATGATGATGATGTTGATGATTTTAGTAACTACAAATGTTTATCTACCAACGAATATCAATATATTTACCAAACCATCAAGTTATAAGGATGTAAACACACCACCAAGTTGTTAAGCAGTGGTAGAGAACAAACACAAATGCACACACACATATGATGGGCTTCATTTAGTTTCTGTCATCCAAATCACAAGGCTTTGGTCGGCCTGGTGCTACGGTAGAAGACACTTACCCGAGGTGCCACGCAGTAGGACTGAACCCAGAACCATGTGGTTATGAAGCAAACTTCTTACCTCGTAGCCCTGTATGCACACACATGTATGCACACATGCACATATACAAAACTCACAGACACACACATATAATTCAGATATACACACACGCATGCACACACACATACACACGCATATACATATGCTCACACATATTTATTTGCATGCATATATATATATATATATATATATATGCACGCACACACGCACATATACATACATGTGTACATGTGTAGTTGTGTGTGTGTGTGTATACATATATGCATGTAAGTATGTACATACATATCTATATATGTGTAAGAAATGGTTATCGAGATGGCTATATACTTCTGATGTATTTATTGATATAGTTGAGATTAAATTTCTATTCATGTTTATGATTTTCTTGCCATAGCCAGAAACATTCTCCTGTGTTCAAATAAAAACAAGTATTTCAGTCAAAATGAATGTACTCAATAGTTTTATCTATAGTTAGCAAAAATCTGTGATTTCTTGAAGTCTAATGTTTGAAATATATATGGGTAAAAATCTGTTTTGATCAATAGAATTCCAGATATGTTTTAATCTATATTTAGAAATTGGATTTTTGAAGAATTTTATATTTGAAAGAAGTCTATATTTAGAAGAAAATCTCTTTTTAAGAACTTCACGCTTAAATGAAATCTCTGTTTATATTTAGAAGTCTATGTTTTGTCAAAGATTGCGTTCAGGATTTTGTTGTTTCAGATAAATCTTGTGTTTGGTATTCTTTGTTTAAGAAAATCTCTGTTCGCTTGTTTTCTTCTCAATGAAGTCTATATCGTGTAAATGCTTATATATCAAAATATATTTAGTTTTGCAAAAATCTTAATGTTATTCAACAAAGAAAAAAGAAAAATATTATGAAAGAACAGAAAATATAAGAATGGAGTAGAAATTGTAAGTTTTATCTAAGATTCTTGAGAAATCTCTGTATCTCTAAAATTTGACCAAAAAAAGAAAATGATTTTATACAAAATTCATGGGAAAAATAAAGAAATTAGAATTTCTATCTCAGTTCTCATTGGGTAGCAAAGATGTCAAAGTAATAGTATTTATTGTGGAAGTTATTTTTAATAATTATAAATTCATATTTTATACAAGAGGAAAACAATATATAAACAGAGAAGGTTAAGTATTGCACCCTGGAACAGAATAAAGATATCTACTCTGAATTCGGCTTAACATTCGAAATGAAAAATATAAATAGCAAAGAAAAGCAATATCTATGTTAGATGGCTGAGTATGTTTATGATAAAGGGAAGAAGTTTGTGAAAAGAGTGATGAGTGTTTATAAAATCATGGCTAAGTTTATTAACATCGATTCAAAGGCAGTTATTTTTCAACAGTTAAAATGTAAGGATGTTTAATGTAAATTATCATGATTTTACATGTTAAGTACATTTTATTTAACTTTCCATTTGATCTAATTCATGTAGAAATTTAATATAGCAGTAGAGACCGATCCTAAGATTAAAGGCTTGTCATAAATGTATCTGTTGAAGTTGTTTAATTTATCTTTTGAAGAATTTTGGATCTTTTATCCAAAGATTTATAGTCGTTAGTCTTTGGTTCACACAAGATTTTGATGTTATTTAGTTAAAAATTTAGGATTGAATGAAGGATTAAGCATAAAATAGAAACGAAAGGAAAAAACATTTGAAATAAAACAAAAACTGAATGGCATGCATTCCAGACAAGTTTAACATGTGTGTAGCTTTCTAGTTGTTTACAAATTAAGAAAGCTGAAAATTATATCAGGCATGGCAGTATGGTTAAGAAATTTGCATCTCAACCACATAGCTTCAGGTTCAGTCTCCCTGTCACCCATGGCTGACCAAGGTCTAGTGAGTCAATTTGGTTGATGGAAACTGAAAGAAGCCTATTATGCATTCAAGCACACACATATATTATCATCATCATCATCATCATCATCATCATCATCATCATCATCATCATCATCATCATCATCATCATCATCATCAATTTAGGCAATTTTTTTTCTATTGCTGAATGTCATTCTTGTTGCCAACTCCCACCTTTTCCCAAGCAATTTTGTGAATTGGAAATTTTTGATCAACTTAAATCATCCAAGGATTTAATAGACAAAATCTCTCATTAGGAGTATTTAAATTAACAAAAAAAAAAAGCAACAACAGAGACAGATAGCTGTAACAACTTCGGTTGATCAGAACTTCTGGGAAAATACATACAATGCAGATTGCAATGAATTTTGTTTTTAGAGTCAACCAATGAAAGCAAGAGATATGTTTCAGTGTTATTAGACCTCATCAGTGAAGCATATTCTACTCAGTAAGACAAGAGGAACAAGTATACATGAAAATAGAGAGGATAGTGGGGATAACTATTGATAGCCCCAAAGCAGCTGAGAAATAACTCAGAAGACGAGTCTGTATATCAAATACAAATGTTATACTTTGAAGATGATTGAGAATGCTGTCAATATTGCTTCTAATTTCAGCAGATAGTGAACAATTTTGAATGGATGAAGTTACTTGATACCATTGACCTCAGTACTTTAGTGGTACTTTATTTTATCAACCTTGAAAAGATGAAAAGCAAGGCTGATATCAGCTAGATTTGAACACAGAACTTGAAGTCATATAACAAACTCTTTATATTTTTAGACCAAATCTTATCAAATGATATCAATATTAATAAGAATAAGACTATTCTTCGTCTTACATTACATACCATTTTCAAAGATATACTTTTTGCAATCCAAGAACAAGAGATATTTCCAAAATACCTTTTGAAGAAATGAAACTATGAAGCTTTTAAATCTGTGATCAATGACAGCTGCTTCAAAATGTCATTATTTTGTTGATAAAACAATATTCAGTGCTAGGAACAAAATGAACTGCCCTGGGACAATTATTAAAGATATTTCATTTGATGAGTTGATTCATAAATTTTAAGCAAAAGAATTATCGGTGGAACAGCTTCGTCAAATCTATCACCAGTTTTGATAGAAATGTCCTGCCAATCATCATATTTTGATAGATCCATTTATTTTACTTCTGTGAGGGTGAGAAAACCAATTCCATATTTTGTTGCTTTGTAACAATAATAATTTATCAATACACACACACTGAATGACATCAACCTGGAAGTAAAGGGAAAACTGTTACAAGCAGAAAATATAAACATTTTGGTTTATATCTTTTGAATTTAAAGCTGGGCAAATAATATATTCTGCTCGTTTCATGTGTGAAGGTTGTTGATCTGATTTGGATGTTGCTTATTTAGTTTACATATAAATCCATGGTGGATAAAGATAAGAGGGGGAAATGGAGATGAATACATACATATACACCCCCCCCTACATATATATATTCATAAATATAAGCATAACACACACACACACACACACACACACATATATTCATACATACAAGCATAGACACACACACACACACACACACACACACACGTGTGCACACATGTATATATTTACATCAAGCAAATAAAACTAGAGACAAACAATATACTTTTCATTTCTGCTGACATTACCAATAGAATGCAGTTATTGATAATGCTTCTCCATTGTTATTACATGAGACACTGTGTGTGCGTGTGTGTGCACGCGTGTGTGTGCGCACGTGTGTGAGGGGGTAGGTGTGACAGAGACAAGATTAGAAGAAATTTTAAAAAATGAAGCACACACACACATACACATGCACATACAGACACACACATACATACACACACATTCTACATCCATCATTCTAATCTTGACATTTTGATGATAGGTGTCAGACAATCTTTAAACATTGCAATGACACAAACACATCTATTTGTAACACTTTACCTATCTATATATCTGTCTGGCTATCTGTCTGTCTGTCTGTCTCTCTGTATATATACATATATATATGTATATATATATATATATATATATATATATATATATATATATATATATATATATCAATCTATCTGTATATCTGTCTTTCTTTCTATATTAATATATATACATATATATATATATATATATATATTACTATATCCAATTTAATCTAATTCTCTTTAACAGAAAACAAGTTTAGTGAATCCTGTTTTTTGCAGGTTCAGCTGTGACAGCTTCAGTTGATTTTTTTCCCCTCCAAGTGAATATCTCTTCTAATGACAACGATTTAACTACAAAGTTTTTATAGTGTTATGTTCCATCTAGGAAAGCTGTGAATTACTGCTTAACTTGCTGTACATGATAGTATTTTTATGATTTATAATAAATCTATTTCTTCTTTCCAGAATGAAATTAAAAGTAGAATAAATCTAGTTTCTTACAATCGTTACTGAGGCAAGCATTCTCAGTCATCTTTTCTGGTGTATGTCAACATCTCACCTATCATTCGTTATATTTCCCAAGCCAGAAACATTATGACATGTAGAATAATGTGCTTTGCATAGAGGCATCTTTATGTTTCACAATACATTTGCCTCACTGTATTTTCTCGTTAAAGACTCTGTTATTCTTTGCCAAAAACTGTTTTGTATCTAACTGACCAGCATTAAATGCCAACTGATTTTCCTTTGGTAAATAACCTCTGACATATGATTGATGCTGCAGAGTTACATTTTGTGAGTTTGAGGTCTGAAACTTGCTACAAGTGCTGTTGTCTTCCTCAAAAAGATGGAAATTACTACTGTCTCTTAGGAAGTATAGAAATGAAGAAAATAAAAAAAAGTGTAAGAAACGAGAGAAGAGAGGACGAGAAGCAAAGAAACTAGAACAAAAGCCACCTTAACCTGTGAGATCTCTTCAATAATTATAGAATAACCTTTTACTGAGGGTAAGACACAGAATATAAAACTAGAAACACACAAATGTGAGTCAGGCTAGCATTTGAATGGTTTCACAAAACATGTTTGAGACAAACATCATCCATCAAATTCTTGCAATTTATCTCATAAAATATTCATTTTCTTTCACAACTTACTATTTCACTGTATTTTCTTGATTCAAGACTTTTACGTGCTCTTCTTCCTTTTCCTCTTCTTTTTTATTTTACCATTCTGATTTATTTCTGCTCAACTGAAATCTGTATTTATATATTCATTTTGTCAAGCATCTTTTACATTTTATTTATTTTTCCAGCTTCAGGTTATATAAGTTATAAAAGCATTTTTCCATTGCTGAACTCATACACTCTACCTTACTGTTTTCCAACCAGAAAATGTTGGCAGTTTATAATAAAAGACCACTTTCTGCTAGAGTACTTAGTTGCTTCCTTTTGACCAAAGTTGTTACTTAATGCAGACTTGCAGAAAATCTAACCCTAACCCATAACAAATTCATCCCCCCACTTCCACAACACATTTGCTGAAAATCTGCACTGAAAATGTTTTTCATTTTCTCTTTTTATTTATAGGAAAAGAAAAAAAAAATTAGTTATGATATTAAATCTTTCCTAGAGCAGTTTACCAAAATGTTCAACAGTTTTAAAGTATGCCATTCAATATTTCTTTCAAGTAATACTCTACCTAGCTAAGTGCGCTAAAACATCTCTTTACTAGTTTTTAATTCTAAACCAAAATGGCACAATTTCCTAAGAAATATTTCCACAACTTTGGAATGTGGTAATTTCAATGAAACGCTGTTAATCGGTCTGCATGTTGAATACAGTTTAATGGTGAATGGTACAACTGATTAAGAAAGTAAGTATCTTATAACAGAAGATAAATTCTTTGCAAGTTCAAACAGCATTTCAGTTTCAATTCTTAGTCACAGCTATTTTACTCCTGGTGCAGCTTCTCTCACTTGAAGTTATATTGCAAAGAATGGTCATCATTATAAATCTTATTGTTTCTCTAAGATTTTCAAAAATGAGAAGCAATTGATGCTAATTGTCACACATGAATGACGTAGACATATTGGCTTCAAGTTTTGGCACAAGGCAAGGAATTAAGGGGTAGGTGAGGTAAGTAGATTACATTGACCTCAGTACTCAACCAATATTTATTTTATCGACTCTGATATGGTGAAAGGCAAAACCAACCTTAGCAGAATTTGAACTCAGAATGTAAAGAGAGACCAAATGCTACTTAGAATTTTGCCCGGCACCATAACGATTCTGCCAGCTCACCACATTATAATGTAGATAGATTAATAATTGATTGATTGAATAAAAAAAATGCACAAATATTTGATTTCTAAGCTAATGATTATTCTTTTACTCTTTTAATCGTTTCAGCCATGTGGCTGTGATCATGCTGGAGCACCACCATGGATTATGTATTTATTTGGTAGAGATATTCATATGATTGAGATCTGTAGCATGTTTTGTTCTTCTTTTTTTTCTTTTTAACATTTTTTGCTTTTTTGCTGGGTTTTTAAAAAAAATTTTTTATGGCTTTGTCTGCTCGAAAGAGCTGCATGTGTGGACTTTGCAGACATTCTAAGACATGCAGATCAAATGAAAACACTGGAAGGGTAAGAAATTGAACAAAGGAGAGCCACTAAGATATTCATCAACATAAATAAGTGCTGTGTGTTTTAGGAATTATTCACTGTGAAATGAAGATGTGTTACTGTAGGCGCAAGGCCTGAAATTTGTGGGCAGGGGACAGGTCAATGACATCGACCCCAGGGTTTCACTGGCACTTAATTTATCGACCCTGAAAGGATGAAAGACAAAGTCAACCGAGCATTTTGTCCAGCATGCTAACAATTCGGACAGCTCGCCCCCTTACACAGGACTTGATATAATGGTAAGTAACTCAGTATTCAGGTTCCTCTTGAATGGTAGTAACAGAAGTTGAAATACATCACTTTTAATTTATCAACCATAATTTTTATACTTCTTTATCTCTATAATTACTCACACTAATTAGGATAAATTTGAGGCTCCATACTTCTGTGAAATACCATTACTTATTAGACTATATATTTATTCTAATTAACTGATTATATGGGATTGATTTCCGAAACAAATCACATCTATTACCTGTTATTCCACAACAAAGTATTGCAATAGTCTGTTCTTGTATTTCTATGGGAGAATTAATATTATTCTAGATCACACTTAGTGAACAGTAATATCATTAGTCACAGGTATTTGATAGATCAATCACTCATTTCTTACATTTCTGATGGTGAGACAGATAAAACGGTGTCTGTGTAACTTGAGGGGGGGCAGAAAATGTCTCAACAGGAGACTCTATCGAAAGAACATGATAGGGGGAGAGGATTCTTCTCAATGGTTTCAACTTTTACTAATATACATCAGTCAAAGATACACACACACACACATGTACTATATATATATATAAGCGCAGGAGTGGCTGTGTGGTAAGTAGCTTGCTTACCAAGCACATGATTCCAGGTTCAGTCCCACTGCATGGCACCATGGGCAAGTGTCTTCTACTATAGCCTCGGGCCGACCAAAGCTTGTGAGTGGATTTGGTAGATAGAAACTGAAAGAAGCCCATCGTATATATGTATATATATATGTGTGTGCGTGTTTGTGTGTCTGTGTTTGTCCCCCACACCATCGCTTGACAACCGATGCTGGTATGTTTACGTTCCCGTAACTTAGCGGTTTGGCAAAAAGAGACGAATAGAATAAGTACGAGGCTTACAATGAATAAGTCCTGGGGTCGATTTTCTCGACTAAAGGTGGTGCTCCAGCATGGCCGCAGTCAAATGACTGAAACAAGTAAAGAGTATATGTGTACATATATATATATATATATATATATATATATATATATATATATATATCATATATATCATTAAGATGCAGTTGAATTAGATACTTAAATTGAGGCACCATGTTAGGTCGGTATAATCTTCACACCCAAACAATATTAATTGAATAAAAGTCCGAATATTTTTTCTTATATATTAAAGCATCCCATTATTAGGTTTTAAATTTAATTTCTATCCTTCTTCTATATATTGATTTTAATTTTCTCACTTTAATATAATAAATTTTCTAAATTATATCTTATTACATAACTTATCTTTTGATTCTAGATTCCACCCCTAAAGTTTATATTACTTATCCCTTTCGTTTTTCATTATATTCCCCTTTAATATGATAATCAAAATAAGTATTGACCATCCCTATCCTTCTTTCTTCCAATTACCACCCCTTCCCCATCAGGCAATCCCTTACTACTAACCCTAGGCTCTATCCTTTTGTGTAGATGAAGCTAGATATATGGTTCCAGTACATTGAGAGTCTACTGGATTGCCTGACATTAAATGATTTGTCACCATTAACTAAAATACAGTTGACAACTCTCAATGGATTTGATTCTAAATGGTTGAAGACTACATTCTACAGAAAGTCTTCTAAGTAATCAGGTCACCCCTCTTTTTATCCTGACCACCCCACTATTTCCTCTGCTACTCTCTAAATTATAGTAGACTCGACAAGGTATGCATTATTTTCTAAACTCATTCTGCCACAGATATGACAAAAGAAACATTGTAAATATTTTGAGTTCCGTTATTGATGTGAATATGTTGAGGAAATGGTTTAATACTTTATGTTTGAAGTCTATGCAGTCATCTAATGAGAACGGTTTCTTTCAAATGATGTAATGTTTTCACTAATCAATTAAAGGAGTCGCTTGAAACAGCCATAATGAATTGACACCTGTACATCTTTGTCACGCATTAGTTTTTGACTCACCCTCGTATATATATATATATATATATATATATATATATATACGAGGGTGAGTCAAAAACTAATGCCATTTTGTTTAGGACAGGTATAATTACCAACACAGGAACATGTATTATACATCAAAATGAAGCTGGTCATCTGTGGATCACATCCCTACTTCTCAACATTCTCCCCGTTTCTCTCAATAACAATGCTCCACCTTCGAATGAGAGCATGTATCCCTGCTCTGTAAAATTCTGTTGACTGTTCTTTGAGCCACTTCTTCACTACAGTTTTCACTTCCTCATCACTGGAATAATGTTTGCCTCTCAAACCCTCTTTCATGGGGCTGAAGAGATGATAGTCCAGTGATGTAAACCTCCTAAGCACAGAGCCATGACCGCTTGAAGACTTGAAGGCTGACATATATTTGGGGATAAATACATAGACTTTCTGGAGCTGATGTCTTTCTGTAATTCATGTTAGTGCAAGGAAGTAAAGTAAAATTGGTGTTAACCAGGACTAAAAATAATTCTTGGACTTAATGCAAAAACAGTTTCCTTTGTTCTGCAATGTTTGAATAGATAAATGATATGAAAAAATGGTTTTAGGATTATGAATAACAAAATATTCATGAATATTAATGAAAATGTTTCTATGATCTTAAATAAGCAAATGGGTTGTGTAGGTTAAAAGCTAAGCTTGCATCTCATTATGTGTCTTTAGACTAGATATGCTGACTTGGTTTAACTTTACCCAATCTAGTTGGGAGCACAAGTCAAGGGGACTGAGAACAAATGTCTTGCAAAGAACAAACAAGACTTCTTGTGTTCTTTGTTTTTGAGCATTTGAAGGATACATCTCCCCATTCTTCTGCGTGTTTTTCTTATTTTTGTGACATGGGTAATGGAAGATGCATTATTGCTCATTACAATTTCTCAGGCCCCATATATTATCTGATAATGGTATTATTGTTGCATCTGTCCCAGTTGTGTCCTTGTTATTCTGTTTTGGCAGACTGATGATAGAGCTCTTGAAATTTACTTTGGTTGGACTTTATGTTGTTTTTCTAGTCTTCCTGGAGAAACCAGAGAGTAGTTATGAGTGGTTAGGAGAGCATGATCCTAATTCAAATCTCTCATGACTTTGGAGAGTTCAAACTGTAGGTATAAACCGACGAGGTCAATAATGAAGACAAAGTTGGATGAACTTGTCATGCTAGCTGTATGGGTATTTGTTGTTTGGTATTCAATTTACCAGCATGTTTTCTCATAATAAACCAATTATGAACATCGTTGAAATAGCATTTTATTTTATCAAAATAAATTGCAATATTTACATAGTTACATCACAATCTGCCAGAAGCATAATGTACATTCACTTACCTCAAAATTTTGCCTTCTGTCACATCTCAATCCATCTTTAATTTACTTTATTGTATTCTTATTTTTATTTCATTTAAACTTCTCTTTATTGTATGACCCCTTATCTGTAATCTCTTTTGCATTATCTATTCGCTTGTCTTGTTTCTCTACTATCATTATGTTTGGATATGTGTATATGAATATGTGTAAATATCATCATATATATATATATATATATATTTATGTAACGAATGTAGGGGTTATATGTATTGCCACATATCTGTCTGATTCCCTGCTTTTCTTTTGCAGCAAGTTACTGGTACTACAGTTATGGCCAAACACAATTACACCAATATATATATATATATATATATATATATATATATATATATATATATATATAGATATATATATATAGTATTATTCCTAAATCTCTCAGAGAGAGACATATAGTAACATTTCTTTAAAGTAAAATTTAATTGCCAACATAATATGGCTGTCTTGGAAGGGACGTTGTTACAGTTTATTAGTCTCAAGAACCGTCATTTCAAGCTAGCTTTACGACACATTATCTGTGTCCTTATATTTTCAAACTGGGAATTCGGTATCCCTGCTCCAGCACAAAACAACATTTGTAGACTAGTTTCAGGGTTATTCCTCTTCATCAACACAGAGTAGCTGCATGACTAGATGGTGTTGCTGAATTCACGGTTGAAATCTCTGAGAGATTTAGAAATAATACTATTTCCATTTATAGACCAGTGGCTGTGTGTCATTTTGAAAGCTTTACATTCAAACTGGGAATGCAACGATGCCACCTGGCCAAGCAGCTGCTACTCTGTGTTGATGAAGAGCAATAACTTTGAAACTAGTCCACAGATGTTGTTTTGTGCTGGGCAGGGATACTGAATTCCCAGTTTGAAAATATAAGGACACAGATAATGTGTCATCTAGCCAGCTAGAAACAATGTTTCTTGGGGCTAATAACCAGTAACAACGTCCCTTTCAGGACAGCCATATTATGTTGGCAATTAAATTTTACATGTATATATATATATATATATATATATATATAAAAACAAATAGTAAATGAGTATATGCATATATACGTACAGGTATGTGCATACCGACATCCACCTGTATGTATAGGTGCATATCTGGGTACAGGACATTGCAAACAAAACGTAGACGAGAAAACACACAAGCCACATAGAGAACATTCTTCTTCATCAGCTACCCCCGTTTTAACACCGGCGTTTCGAAGAGCTGGGCAGGACGCATCGTTAAAACGGCTCTTCCCATGGACTGCAAATTAAATTTGTATACACAAATTAAACCTTGCCATGGAGGAATGTAGTGGCAGACAAAAAACAAGACAGGAAAACAAACAGAAAAGGCTTTACAGCCAGACGAGAAAAATTATGTGTGTATGAACGCTGTGAGGCACGAACTTGAAAGTAGGGACGAAGTAAGTTCGCGTGTTTGCTCGGCGATAGCCAAGGAAGAAAAGGATTATTGACTGGAAGCATGTGACCATGCCGGTGTAAGGGGATATATATATATATATATATATATATACATATATATATATATATATATATATATATATATATATTAAACAAGGGAAACACTTTACAATTAAATCAAATTTCACTTGTGCATCCAAAAATCTGATCTACGTAATTAGATATTTGGGCTGCCAGAAAGACTATATCAGTAGCACAGGGAATTCTATCTGTCGACGTTGTACGGTGCATCATCAACAGTTGGCCTCACCACAATACCACCAACTTTATCTCAGTGAACATATTGACATATGTACGAAACAAATACAACCTAAATTCACTATTTTCCCTCTATATAAATTCATTAATCTAATAAAACTAGAGAAAATACCTACACCACTGACAATAAAAGCAATCAAAAGGCAACAGCCAGGAGTAGAAAGCTGATTAAAGAGATTAACTCCCAGAATATCGATCTCGCTATCCTGATATTGAACCCTGGATTGTCCAGCTTATAGTAGTTCTAAGAGCATGAAGAAAGAGTTGGACCCACAGGTATAGTCTTCTCTACACTAATAATAATAAAAAGTGATTCTGAAAATCTTTTATGAATTTTTGAACAGAAATTTTATTCCTCATCACAATCCTCATTACAAAGGTTTCAGAATATTTAAGAGGAAAACTTTTAAGCTTTCACATTTCATTAGCTCCAGCTTGGTAGCAATTATCTTGAGATACAACAGAGATAAAATTAGAAAATATATTAACAATCTAGCCTTACTTAACCAACAAGGAAATATATAGCTTCTCAAACTAATTTAAAATTCACATAAGAAAATCCCCGAACACTAAAGTCTCAACAGGGCTATCAAACATTAATCTGGACAGTATTAATATTGATAACATAACCTCAATGACTTGTACTAACGTGCAAGGTAAACAGGTCAATCACTTGATTACACATCAGTCACATAACACAGTGGGTTTGCTAAACAATCCTCCAGACCCCCATCAAAGGGAATTTTAAATCCAAGAAGGGCTGTCTCTTGGATGGAGATTATGCCCACCACAATGAGATGTAATTGACTTATCCTCCCCCCCCCCAACACTGCTAACCAAAATTTTAAACCATAATTATTAGTAAAAAATTACTATTTGTAAATCTCATAACGAGAGATATTCAGCAACAGTACTTTGGAGTAAAGATTGCTTGCCAACATAACATGGCAGTCCTTGTTTAGGACGAATGTTGCTGTAATTTAGCCCCAGGAGACATCATCTCCAGCTGGCTATACGACACTATCTGCATCCTTATACTTTCAAACAAGGGAACCTAGCACCCCCACTCAGCTCAAAACAATATCTGTGTATTGCAATTTCTGGGTTTTATTATTATTCCAGTTTTTTTATTATTATTATCATTATTATTTCTTTTTATCTCAAGTTTTGTTGAAACTCCTACACTGTTGCATCAATATTATTATTATTATTATTATTATTATTATTATTATTATTATTATTATTATTATTATTATTATTATTATTATTATCTATTTATTTTTAATCTGCATGTTTGCTACAATCAATTGCTGAGACACACCCAGCATCCTAGTGTGAGCGAAGGATTATCATTATTATTATTATTATCATTATTATTATTGTTGTTGTTGTTATTACATTTGAGTAAAATCTTCCTAAATTTGATATTTCCTTATTAAAATATTTCCCATAAAAATAATAGCAATAACTTTATAGAAGCCAGAAAGTCTGTTAAGAACAGAATTAAAGAAGGGCTGATTCTATTGATTGGTCCTTTCTGCAATCACACTTCAAGGCAGCATGAATTGATGGTTAAAAACATAACTGACAATATTTGTTTATATTTGGCACAAGACAGAAACAGATTGGACACAAGGCAAAAAAAAACCAAAAATCAAAAACCAACAAAGTAAAACAAAATAAGACAGAGAATTTCAATAGATGCTTATTTTGCTAGTGTTAACACGACACTTGCAAGAAATTAATTATTATTATTATTATCATCATCATTATCGTCGTCGTCGTCATCATCATCATATTATTATCATCATCATCATCATTATCATCGACATCATAATCATCATCATCGTCATCATCATCATCATCATCATCATCATCATCAT